>NW_027457634.1:600000-824467 GCF_050624435.1 Tenrec ecaudatus | reverse complement strand
GCAGGCAGGCCTGCAGGCAGGTAGGCAGGCAGGCTCGCAGGCAGGCAGCCAGGCTAGCAGGCAGGCAGGCAGGCAGGCTTGCAGGCAGGCAGGTAGACAAGCAGGCAGGCTTGCAGACAGACAGGCAGGCAGGCAGGCGGGCAGGCAGGAAGGCTCGCACCAGGCAGGCTCGCTGGCAAGAAGGCAGGCAGGCAAGCAGGCAGGTAGGCAGGAAGGTTCGCAGGCAGGCAGGCAGGCAAGCAAGCTCGAAGGCTTGCAGGCAGGCAGGCAGGCCGCAGGCAGGCAGGCAGGCTCACAGGCAGGCAGCCAGGCTAGCAGGCAGGCAGGCAGCCAGGCAGGCTTCCAGGCAGGCAGGCTTGCAGGCAGACAGGCAGGCAGGTAGGCAGGCAGGCTGGCTCTCACCAGGCTGGCTCGCTAGCAAGCAGGCAGGCAGGCTCACAGGCAGCTAGGCAGGAAGGTTCGCAGGCAGGTAGGCAGGAAGGTTCGCAGGCAGGCAGGCAGGCAAACAAGCTTGCAGGCTCGCCGGCAGGCAGGCCACAGGCAGCCAGGCTAGCAGGCTAGCAGGCAGGCAGGCAAGCAGGCAGGCAGGCTCGCACTAGGCAGGCTCGCTGGCAAGCAGGCAGGCAGGCTCACAGGCAGGTAAGCAAGAAGGTTCGCAGGCAGGCAGGCAGGCAAGCAAGCTCGCAGGCTCGCAGGCAAGCAGGCAGGCCGGCCGCAGGCAGGCAGGCAGGCAGGCAAGCAGGCAAGCAAGCGCGCAGGCTCGCAGGCTCACAGGCAGGCAGGCAAGCAGGCTCGCAGGCACAGGCTCTCAGGCAGGCAGGCAGCAGGCAGGCAGGCAGGCTCGAAGGCAGGCAGGCTCGCAGTCAGGTAGGCAGGAAGGCATGCAGGCAGGCAGGCAGCTAGGCAGGCTCGCTGTCAGGCAGACAGGCAGGCATGCAGGCAGGCAGGCAGGCAAGCTCGCTGGCAGGCAGGCAGGCAGGCAGGCTCGCAGGCAGGCAGGCATGCAGGCAGGCAGGCAGGCAGGCACGCTGGCAGGCAGGCAGGCAGGCTCGCAGGCAGGTAGGCAGGAAGGTTAGCAGGCAGGAAGGCAGGCAAGCAAGCTCACTGGCTTGCAGGCAGGCAAGCAGGCCGCAGGCAGGCAGGCAGGCAGGCAGGCAGGCAAGCAGGCATGCAGGCAGGCAGGCAGGCAGGCAGGTAGACAGGCAGGAAGGCAGGAAGGCAGGCAGGCTAGCAGGCAGGCAGGCTTGCAGGCAGGCAGGCAAGCAAGCTCACATGATCGCTCGTAGGCAGGCATGCAGACAGGTAGGTAGGCAAGCAGGCAGGCAGGCAGGCTCGTCCAGGCAGGCTCGTCCAGGCAGGCTCGCTGGCAGGCAGGCAGGCAGGCAGGCAGGCAGGCAGGCATGCAGGAAGACAGGTAGGCTGGCAGGCAGGCAGGCAGCAGGCTCACACCAGGCAGGCTCGCTGGCAAGCAGGCAGGCAGGCTCACAGGCAGGTAGGCAGGAAGGTTCGCACGCAGGCAGGCAGGCAGGCAAGCTCACAGGCTTGCAGGCAGGCAGGCAGGCCTCAGGCAGGTAGGCAGCAGGCAAGCAAGCTCGCAGGCTCGCACGCAGGCAGGCAGGCAGGCATGCAGGCAAGCAGGCAGGCAGATAGACAGGCAGGCAGGCTGGAAGGCAGGCATGCAGGCAGGCAGGCAGGCTTGCAGGCAGGCAGGCAGGCAAGCAAGCTCGCAGGCTCGCAGGCAGGCAGGCAGGCTGAAGGCAGGCAAGCAGGTAGTCAAGCAGGCAAGCAAGCTCGCAGGCTAGCAGGCAGGCAGTCAGGCAGGCAGGCATGCAGGCAGGCAGGCAGGTAGGCAGGCAGGCAGGCAGGCAGGCAGGCAGGCAGGCAGGCAAGCAAGCTCACATGCTCGCTCGTAGGCAGGCAGGCAGGCAGGCAGGCATGCATGCAGACAGGTATGTAGGCAGGTAGGCAGGCAGGCAGGCAGGCAGGCAGGCAAGCAGGCAAGCAAGCTCGCAGGCTCGCACGCAGGCAGGCAGGCAGGCATGCAGGCAAGCAGGCAGGCAGGTAGACAGGCAGGCAGACTGGAAGGCAGGCATGCAGGCAGGCAGGCAGGCAGGCAGGCTTGCAGGCAGGCAGGCAGGCAAGCAAGCTCGCAGGCTCGGAGGCAGGCAGGCAGGCTGCAGGCAGGCAGGCAGGTAGTCAAGCAGGCAAGCAAGCTCGCAGGCTCCCAGGCAGGCAGGCAGGCAGGCAGCCAGGCTAGCAGGCTAGCAGGCAGGCAGTCAGGCAGGCAGACATGCAGGCAGGCAGGCAGGCAGGCATGCAGGCAGGCAGGCAGGTAGGCAGGCAGGCAGGCAGGCTCGCACCAGGCAGGCTCGCTGGCAAGTAGGCAGGCAGGCTCGCAGGCAGGTAGGCAGGAAGTTTCACAGGCAGGCATGCAGCAGGCAAGCAAGCTCACAGGCTTGCAGGCAGGCAGACAGGCCGTAGGCAGGCAGGCAGGCGGGCAAGCAAGCTCGCAGGCTCGCAGGCAGGCAGACAGGCAGGCAGGCAGGAAGTCTGGCAGGCTAGCAGGCAGACAGTCTTGCAGGCAGGCAGGCAGGCAGGCTTGCAGGCATGCAGGCAGGCAGGCAAGCAAGCTCACATGCTCGCAGGCAAACAGGCAGGCAGGCAGGCAGGCATGCATGCAGGCATACAGGCAGGCAGGTTGGCAGGCAGGCTCGCAGCAGGCAGGCTCGCTGGCAGGCAGGCATGCAGGCTCGCAGGCAGGTAGGCAGGAAGGTTCGCAGGCAGGCAAGCAGGCAAGCAAGCTCACAGGCTCACAGGCAGGCAGGCAGGCTGCAGGCAGGCAGGCAGGCAGGCAGGCAGGCAGGCAGGCCGGCAGGCAGGTAGGCAGGCAGGCTCGCAGGCAGGCAGCCAGGCTAGCAGGCAGGCAGGCAGGCAGGCTTGCAGGCAGGCAGGTAGACAAGCAGGCAGGCTTGCAGACAGACAGGCAGGCAGGCAGGCGGGCAGGCAGGAAGGCTCGCACCAGGCAGGCTCGCTGGCAAGAAGGCAGGCAGGCAAGCAGGCAGGTAGGCAGGAAGGTTCGCAGGCAGGCAGGCAGGCAAGCAAGCTCGCAGGCTTGCAGGCAGGCAGGCAGGCCGCAGGCAGGCAGGCAGGCTCACAGGCAGGCAGCCAGGCTAGCAGGCAGGCAGGCAGCCAGGCAGGCTTCCAGGCAGGCAGGCTTGCAGGCAGACAGGCAGGCAGGTAGGCAGGCAGGCTGGCTCTCACCAGGCTGGCTCGCTAGCAAGCAGGCAGGCAGGCTCACAGGCAGCTAGGCAGGAAGGTACGCAGGCAGGTAGGCAGGAAGGTTCGCAGGCAGGCAGGCAGGCAAACAAGCTTGCAGGCTCGCCGGCAGGCAGGCCACAGGCAGCCAGGCTAGCAGGCTAGCAGGCAGGCAGGCAAGCAGGTAGGCAGGCTCGCACTAGGCAGGCTCGCTGGCAAGCAGGCAGGCAGGCTCACAGGCAGGTAAGCAAGAAGGTTCGCAGGCAGGCAGGCAGGCAAGCAAGCTCGCAGGCTCGCAGGCAAGCAGGCAGGCCGGCCGCAGGCAGGCAGGCAGGCAGGCAAGCAGGCAAGCAAGCGCGCAGGCTCGCAGGCTCACAGGCAGGCAGGCAAGCAGGCTCGCAGGCACAGGCTCTCAGGCAGGCAGGCAGCAGGCAGGCAGGCAGGCTCGAAGGCAGGCAGGCTCGCAGTCAGGTAGGCAGGAAGGCATGCAGGCAGGCAGGCAGCTAGGCAGGCTCGCTGTCAGGCAGACAGGCAGACATGCAGGCAGGCAGGCAGGCAAGCTCGCTGGCAGGCAGGCAGGCAGGCAGGCTCGCAGGCAGGCAGGCATGCAGGCAGGCAGGCAGGCAAGCTCGCTGGCAGGCAGGCAGGCAGGCTCGCAGGCAGGTAGGCAGGAAGGTTAGCAGGCAGGAAGGCAGGCAAGCAAGCTCACTGGCTTGCAGGCAGGCAAGCAGGCCGCAGGCAGGCAGGCAGGCAGGCAGGCAAGCAGGCATGCAGGCAGGCAGGCAGGCAGGCAGGTAGACAGGCAGGAAGGCAGGAAGGCAGGCAGGCTAGCAGGCAGGCAGGCTTGCAGGCAGGCAGGCAAGCAAGCTCACATGATCGCTCGTAGGCAGGCATGCAGACAGGTAGGTAGGCAAGCAGGCAGGCAGGCAGGCTCGTCCAGGCAGGCTCGTCCAGGCAGGCTCGCTGGCAGGCAGGCAGGCAGGCAGGCAGGCAGGCAGGCATGCAGGAAGACAGGTAGGCTGGCAGGCAGGCAGGCAGCAGGCTCGCACCAGGCAGGCTCGCTGGCAAGCAGGCAGGCAGGCTCACAGGCAGGTAGGCAGGAAGGTTCGCACGCAGGTAGGCAGGCAGGCAAGCTCACAGGCTTGCAGGCAGGCAGGCAGGCCTCAGGCAGGTAGGCAGCAGGCAAGCAAGCTCGCAGGCTCGCACGCAGGCAGGCAGGCAGGCATGCAGGCAAGCAGGCAGGCAGATAGACAGGCAGGCAGGCTGGAAGGCAGGCATGCAGGCAGGCAGGCAGGCTTGCAGGCAGGCAGGCAGGCAAGCAAGCTCGCAGGCTCGCAGGCAGGCAGGCAGGCTGAAGGCAGGCAAGCAGGTAGTCAAGCAGGCAAGCAAGCTCGCAGGCTAGCAGGCAGGCAGTCAGGCAGGCAGGCATGCAGGCAGGCAGGCAGGTAGGCAGGCAGGCAGGCAGGCAGGCAGGCAGGCAAGCAAGCTCACATGCTCGCTCGTAGGCAGGCAGGCAGGCAGGCAGGCATGCATGCAGACAGGTATGTAGGCAGGTAGGCAGGCAGGCAGGCAGGCAGGAAGGCTAGCAGGCAGGCAGGCTCGCAGGCAGTCAGGCAAGTAAGCAGGCATGCAAGCTCACAGGCTCGTTTGCAGGCAGGCAGGCCGCAGGCCGGCAGGCAGGCAGGCAAGCAGGCAAGCAAGCTCGCAGGCTCGCAGGCAGGCAGGCAGGCCGCAGGCAGGCAGGCAGGGAGGCAAGCAGGCAAGCAAGCTCGCAGGCTCGCTGGAAGGCAGGCAGGCAAGCAGGCAGACAGTCAGGCCACAGGCAGGCAGGCAGGCAAGTAAGCTCACATGTTCGCTCGCAGGCAGGCATGCAGGCAGGCAGTTAGGCAGGCAGTTAGGCAGGCAGGCTCTCACCAGGCCGGCTCGCTGGCAGGCAGGCAGGCTGCAGGCATGCAGGCAGGCAGGCTGCAGGCATGCAGGCAGGCAGGCAGGTAGGCAAGCAGGCAAGCAAGCTCGCAGGCAGGCAGGCAGACAAGCTAACTCATAGGCTTGCAGGCAGGCAGGCAGGCCTCAGGCAGGCAGGCAGGCAGGCAGGCAGGCAAGCAAGCTCGCAGGCTCGCAGGCAGGCAGGCAGGCAGGCAGGCAGGCAGGCAGGCAGGCAGGCAGGCAGGCAGGCAGGAAGGCAGGATATCAGGCAGGAAGGCAGGGAGGCTAGCAGGCAGGCAGGCTTGCAGGGAGGCAGGCTGGCAGGCAATCAAGCTCACATGCTCGCTCGCAGGCAGGCGGGCAGGCAGGCAGGCATTCAGGCAGGCAGGTAGGCAGGCAGGCAGGCAGGCAAACTCGCACCAGGCAGGCTCGCTGGCAGGCAGGCAGGCAGGCAGGCATGCAGGCAGGCAGGCAGGCAGGCAGGCAGGAAGGCAGGAAATCAGGCAGGAAGGCAGGCATGCTAGCAGGCAGGCATGCTTGCAGGCAGGCAGGCAGGCAAGCAAGCTCACATGCTCGCTCGTAGGCAGGCAGGCAGGCATGCAGACAGGTATGTAGGCAGGCAGGCAGGCAGGCAGGCTCGTCCAGGCAGGCTCGCTGGAAGGCAGGCAGGCATGCAGGAATACAGGCAGGCAGGCAGGCAGGCATGCAGGAAGGCAGGTAGGCTGGCAGGCAGGCAGGCAGCAGGCTCGCACCAGGCAGGCTCGCTGGCAAGCAGGCAGGCAGGCTCGCAGGCAGGTAGGCAGGAAGGTTCGCACGCAGGCAGGCAGGCAGGCAAGCTCACAGGCTTGCAGGCAGGCAGGCAGGCCTCAGGCATGTAGGCAGCAGGCAAGCAAGCTCGCAGGCTCGCACGCAGGCAGGCAGGCAGGCATGCAGGCAAGCAGGCAGGCAGGTAGACAGGCAGGCAGGCTGGAAGGCAGGCATGCAGGCAGGCAGGCAGGCTTGCAGGCAGGCAGGCAGGCAAGCAAGCTCGCAGGCTCGCAGGCAGGCAGGCAGGCTGAAGGCAGGCAGGCAGGTAGTCAAGCAGGCAAGCAAGCTCGCAGGCTAGCAGGCAGGCAGGCAGGCCGCAGGCAGGCAGGCAGGCAGGCAGGCATGCAGAGACAGGCAGGCAGGCAGGCATGCAGACAGACAGTCAGGCAGGCAGGCTGGCAGGCAGGCAGGCTGGCAGGCTCTCAACAGGCAGGCTCGCTGGCAAGCAGGCAGGCAGGCTCGCAGGCTGGTAGGCAGGAAGGATCGCAGGCAGGCAGGCAGGCAGGCAAGCTCACAGGCTTACAGGCAGGCAGGCCGACCGCAGTCAGGCAGGCAGGCAGGCAAGCAAGCTCGCAGGCTCGCAGGCAGGCAGGCAGGCAGGCAGGCAGGCAGGCAGGTAGACAGGCAGGCAGGCAGGAAGGCAGGCAGGCTAGCAGGCAGGCAGGCAGGCAGGCAGGCAGGCTTGCAGGCAGGCAGGCAGGCATGCAGACAGACAGGAAGGCAGGCAGGCAGACAGACAGACAGGCAGGCAGGCAGACAGACAGACAGGCAGGCAGGCAGGCATGCAGACAGACAGGCAGGCAGGCAGGCAGACAGACAGGCAGGCAGGAAGGCTAGCAGGCAGGCAGGCTCGCAGGCAGGCAGGCAAGTAGGCATGCAAGGAAGCTCGCAGGCTCGCAGGCAGGCAGGCAGGCAGGCAGGCAGGGAGGCAGGCATGCATGCAGGCAGGCACGTAGACAGGCAGGCAGGCCGGCAGGCTGGTAGGCAAGCAAGCTCGCAGGCTCACTTGCAGGCAGGCAGGCCGCAGGCAGGCAGGCAGGCAGGCAAGCAGGCAAGCAAGCTCGCAGGCTCACAGGCAGGCAGGCAGGCAGGCATGCAGGCAGGTAGGCAGGCAGGCAGGCAGGAAGGCTAGCAGGCAGGCAGGCAGGCTCGCAGGCAGTCAGGCAAGTAAGCAGGCAAGCAAGCTCGTAGGCTCGCAGGCAGGCAGGCAGGCATGCAGGCAGGTAGGCAGGCAGGCAGGCAGGCAGGAAGGCTAGCAAGTAGGCAGGCTCGCAGGCAGGCAGGCAAGTAGGCAGGCAGGCATGCAGGCAGGCAGGTAGACAGGCAGGCAGGCAGGCTGGTAGGGAAGCAAGCTCGCAGGCTCGCAGGCAGGCAGTCAGGCAGGCAGGCATGCAGGCAGGTAGGCAGGCAGGCAGGCAGGCAGGAAGGCTAGCAGGCAGGCAGGCTCGCAGGCAGTCAGGCAAGTAAGCAGGCATGCAAGCTCGCAGGCTCGTTTGCAGGCAGGCAGGCCGCAGGCCGGCAGGCAGGCAGGCAAGCAGGCAAGCAAGCTCGCAGGCTCGCAGGCATGCAGGCAGGTAGGCAGGCAGGCAGGCAGGCAGGAAGGCTAGCAGGCAGGTAGGACGGCAGGCAGTGAGGCAGGCAGGCATGCAGGCAGGCAGGTAGACAGGCAGGAAGGCAGGCAGGCAGGCAACAAAGCTCACAGGCTCACATGCAGGCAGGCAGGCAGGCATGCAGGCAGGTAGGCAGGCAGGCAGGCAGGCAGGAAGGCTAGCAGGCAGGCAGGCTCTCAGGCAGTCAGGCAAGTAAGCAGGCAAGCAAGCTCGCAGGCTGGCAGGCAGGTAGGCAGGCAGGCAGGCAGGCAG
The DNA here is from genome assembly GCF_050624435.1 of Tenrec ecaudatus. Classification (NCBI taxonomy): domain Eukaryota; kingdom Metazoa; phylum Chordata; class Mammalia; order Afrosoricida; family Tenrecidae; genus Tenrec; species Tenrec ecaudatus. Next base: position 816,617 of record NW_027457634.1, on the reverse strand, counting down.
GTATGCAGGCAGGCAGGCTGGCAGGCAGGCTAGCAGGCAGGCAGGCTCACAGGCAGGCAGGCTCGCTGGCAGGCAGGCTCGCAGGCAGGTAGGCAGGAAGGTTCGCAGGCAGGCAGGCAGGCAAGCAAGCTCGCAGGCTCGCAGGCAGGCATTCAGGCAGGCAGGTAGGCAGGCAGGCAGGCAGGCAGGCTCGCACCAGGCAGGCTCGCTGGGGGGCAGGCAGGCAGGCTCGCACCAGGCAGGCTCGCAGGCAGGCAGGCAGGCAGGCATGCAGGCAGGCAGGTAGACAGGCAGGAAGGCAGGAAGGCAGGCAGGCTAGCAGGCAGGCAGGTTTGCAGGCAGAAAGGCAGGCAAGCAAGCCCACATGATCGCTCACAGGCAGGCAGGCAGCCAGGCAGCCAGGCAGCCAGGCTAGCAAGCTAGCAGGCAGGCAGGCATGCAGGCAGGCATGCAGGCAGGCAGGCAGGCAGGCAGGCAGGAAGGCAGGCATGCAGGCAGGCAGGTAGGCAGGCAGGCAGGCAGGCAAGCAGACAAACAATCTCGCAGGCACGCAGGTAGGCAGGCAGGCAGGCAGGCTTACAGGCAGGCAGGCTCGCAGGCAGGCTCGCAGGCAGGCAGGCTCACAGGCAGGCTCGCAGACAGACTCGCAGGCAGGCAGGCTCGCAGGCAGGCAGTCTCACAGGTAGGCAGGCTCGCAGGCAGGCAGGCACTCAAGCAAGCTCGCATGCTCGCAGGCAAGCAGGCAGGCAGGCAGGCAGACTCGCAGACAGGCTCACAGTCACTCAGGCAAGCAGGCAGGCAGGCAGGCAGGCTCACAGGCACAGGCTCGCAGGCAGGCAGGCATACAGGCAGGCAGGCAGGCAGGCAGGCAGGCAGGCAGGCATGCATGCAGGCAGGTAGGTAGGCAGGCAGGCAGGCAGGTTCGCTGGCAGGCAGGCTGGCAAGCAAACTCACAGGCTTGCAGGCAGGCAGGCAGGCAGGCAGGCAGGCATGCAGGCAGGCAGGCAGGCAGGCAGGCAATCAAGCAGGAAGGCAGGCAGGCTAGCAGGCAGGCAGGCAGGCAGGCAGGCAGGCTAGCAGGCAGGCAGGCTTGCAGGCAGGCAGGCAGCAGGCAAGCAAGCACACATGCTCGCTCGCAGGCAGGCAGGCAGGCAGGCATTCAGGCAGGCAGGTAGGCAGGCAGGCAGGCAGGCAGGCAGGCTCGCAACAGGCAGGCTCGCTGGAGGGCAGGCAGGCAGGCTCGCACCAGCAGGCTCGCAGGCAGGCAGGCAGGCAAGCAGTCATGCAGGCAGGCAGTTAGGCAGGCAGGCAGGCAGGCAGGCTCGCACCAGGCAGGCTCGCTGGCAGGCAGGGAGCCTGCAGGCATGCAGGCAGGCAGGCAGGTAGGCAAGCAGGCAAGCAAGCTCGCAGGCAGGCAGGCAGACAAGCAAACTCACAGGCTTGCAGGCAGGCAGGCAGGCCTCAGGCAGGCAGGCAGGCAGGCAAGCAAGCTCGCAGGCTCGCAGGCAGTCAGCCAGGCAGGCAGGCAGGCATGCAGGCAGGCAGGCAGGCAGGCAGGAAGGCAGGAAATCAGGCAGGAAGGCAGGCAGGCTAGCAGGCAGGTAGGAAGGCAGGCAGGCAGGCAGGAAGGCAGGCATGCTAGCAGGCAGGCAGGTTTGCAGGCAGGCAGGCAGGCAAGCAAGCTCACATGCTCGCTCGCAGGCAGGCAGGCAGGCAGGCAGGGATTCAGGCAGGCAGGTAGGCAGTCAGGCAGGCAGGCAGGCTCGCACCAGGCAGGCTCGTTGGCAGGCAGGCAGGCAGGCTCGCACCAGGCAGGCTCGCTGGCAGGCAGGCAGGCAGGCTCACAGGCAGGTAAGCAGGAAGGTTCGCTGGCAGGCAGGCAGGCAAGCAAACTCACAGGCTTGCAGGCAGGCAGGCAGGCATGCAGGAAGGCAGGCAGGCAGGCAGGCAATCAGGCAGGAAGGCAGGCAGGCTAGCAGGCAGGCAGGAAGGCAGGCAGTCTAGCAGGCAGGCAGGCTCGCAGGCAGGCAGGCAGGCAGGCATTCAGGCCGGCAGGTAGGCAGGCAGGTAGGCAAGCAGGCAAGCAAGCTCGCAGGCAGGCAGGCAGACAAGCAAACTCACAGGCTTGCAGGCAGGCAGGCAGGCCTCAGGCAGGCAGGCAGGCAGGCAAGCAAGCTCGCAGGCTCGCAGGCAGTCAGCCAGGCAGGCAGGCAGGCATGCAGGCAGGCAGGCAGGCAGGCAGGAAGGCAGGAAATCAGGCAGGAAGGCAGGCAGGCTAGCAGGCAGGTAGGAAGGCAGGCAGGCAGGCAGGAAGGCAGGCATGCTAGCAGGCAGGCAGGTTTGCAGGCAGGCAGGCAGGCAAGCAAGCTCACATGCTCGCTCGCAGGCAGGCAGGCAGGCAGGCAGGGATTCAGGCAGGCAGGTAGGCAGTCAGGCAGGCAGGCAGGCTCGCACCAGGCAGGCTCGTTGGCAGGCAGGCAGGCAGGCTCGCACCAGGCAGGCTCGCTGGCAGGCAGGCAGGCAGGCTCACAGGCAGGTAAGCAGGAAGGTTCGCTGGCAGGCAGGCAGGCAAGCAAACTCACAGGCTTGCAGGCAGGCAGGCAGGCATGCAGGAAGGCAGGCAGGCAGGCAGGCAATCAGGCAGGAAGGCAGGCAGGCTAGCAGGCAGGCAGGAAGGCAGGCAGTCTAGCAGGCAGGCAGGCTCGCAGGCAGGCAGGCAGGCAGGCATTCAGGCCGGCAGGTAGGCAGGCAGGCAGGCAGGCAGGCAGGCAGGCTCGCACCAGGCAGGCTCGCTGGGGGGCAGGCAGGCAGGCTCGCACCAGCAGGCTCGCAGGCAGGCAGGCAGGCAGCCTCGCAGGCAGGTAGGCAGGAAGGATAGCAGGCAGGCAGGCAGACAAGCAAGCTCACAGGCTCGCAGGCAGGCAGGCAGGCTGCAGGCAGGCAGGCAGGCAGGCAAGTACGCAAGCAGGCAAGCAAGCTCGCAGGCTCGCAGGCAGGCACGCCAGCAGGCTAGCAGGGTAGCAGGGTAGCAGGCTAGCAGGCAAGCAGGCAGGCAGTCAGGCCGCAGGTAGGCACGCAGGCAAGTAAGCTCACATGCTCGCTCGCAGGCAGGCAGGCAGGCAGGCAGGCATGCAGGCAGGCAGTTAGGCAGGCAGGCAGGCAGGCAGGCTCGCACCAGGCAGGCTCGCTGGCAGGCAGGCAGGCAGGCTCACAGGCAGGCAAGCAGGAAGGTTCGCAGGCAGGCAGGCAAGCAAGCTCGCAGGCAGGCAGGCAGGCAGGAAGGCTGCAGGCAGGCAGGGAGGCAGGCAGGTAGGCAAGCAGGCAAGCAAGCTCACAGGCTCGCAGGCTTGCAGGCCGGCAGGCTAGCAGGGTAGCAGGTTAGCAGGCAGGCATGCAGGCAGCCAGGCCGCAGGCAGGCATGCAGGCAAGTAAGCTCACATGCTCGCTAGCAGGCAGGCAGGCATGCATGCAGGCATGCAGGCAGGCAGTTAGGCAGGCAGGCAGGCAGGCAGGCAGGCTCGCACCAGGCAGGCTCGCTGGCAGGCAGGCAGGCTGCAGGCAGGCAGGCAGGCAGGCAGGTAGGCAAGCAGGCAAGCAAGCTCACAGGCTTGCAGGCAGGCAGGCAGGCTGCAGGCTGGCAGGCAGGCAGGCAAGTACGCAAGCAGGCAAGCAAGCTCGCAGGCTCGCAGGCAGGCAGGCCAGCAGGCTAGCAGGGTAGCAGGCTAGCAGGCAAGCAGGCAGGCAGTCAGGCCGCAGGCAGGCACGCAGGCAAGTAAGCTCACATGCTCGCTCGCAGGCAGCCAGGCAGGCAGGCAGGCATGCAGGCAGGCAGTTAGGCAGGCAGGCAGGCAGGCAGGCTCGCACCAGGCAGGCTCGCTGGGGGGCAGGCAGGCAGGCTCGCACCAGCAGGCTCGCAGGCAGGCAGGCAGGCAGCCTCGCAGGCAGGTAGGCAGGAAGGATAGCAGGCAGGCAGGCAGACAAGCAAGCTCACAGGCTCGCAGGCAGGCAGGCAGGCTGCAGGCAGGCAGGCAGGCAGGCAGGCTGCAGGCAGGCAGGCAGGCAGGCAAGTACGCAAGCAGGCAAGCAAGCTCGCAGGCTCGCAGGCAGGCAGGCCAGCAGGCTAGCAGGGTAGCAGGCTAGCAGGCAAGCAGGCAGGCAGTCAGGCCGCAGGCAGGCACGCAGGCAGTTAGGCAGGCAGGCAGGCAGGCAGGCTCGCACCAGGCAGGCTCGCACCAGGCAGGCTCGCTGGCAGGCAGGCAGGCAGGCTCACAGGCAGGTAAGCAGGAAGGTTCGCAGGCAGGCAGGCAAGCAAGCTCGCAGGCAGGCAGGCAGGCAGGAAGGCTGCAGGCAGGCAGGGAGGCAGGCAGGTAGGCAAGCAGGCAAGCAAGCTCACAGGCTCGCAGGCTTGCAGGCCGGCAGGCTAGCAGGGTAGCAGGTTAGCAGGCAGGCATGCAGGCAGCCAGGCCGCAGGCAGGCATGCAGGCAAGTAAGCTCACATGCTCGCTAGCAGGCAGGCAGGCATGCATGCAGGCATGCAGGCAGGCAGTTAGGCAGGCAGGCAGGCAGGCAGGCAGGCTCGCACCAGGCAGGCTCGCTGGCAGGCAGGCAGGCTGCAGGCAGGCAGGCAGGCAGGCAGGTAGGCAAGCAGGCAAGCAAGCTCACAGGCTCGCAGGCAGGCAGGCAGGCTGCAGGCAGGCAGGCAGGCAGGCAAGTACGCAAGCAGGCAAGCAAGCTCGCAGGCTCGCAGGCAGGCAGGCCAGCAGGCTAGCAGGGTAGCAGGCTAGCAGGCAAGCAGGCAGGCAGTCAGGCCGCAGGCAGGCACGCAGGCAAGTAAGCTCACATGCTCGCTCGCAGGCAGCCAGGCAGGCAGGCAGGCATGCAGGCAGGCAGTTAGGCAGGCAGGCAGGCAGGCAGGCTCGCACCAGGCAGGCTCGCTGGCAGGCAGGCAGGCAGGCTCACAGGCAGGTAAGCAGGAAGGTTCGCAGGTAGGCAGGCAAGCAAGCTCGCAGGCAGGCAGGCAGGCAGGCTGCAGGCAGGCAGGGAGGCAGGCAGGTAGGCAGGAAGGTTCGCAGGGAGGCAGGCAGGCAAGCAATCTCGCAGGCTCGCTGGCAGGCAGGCAGGCAGACTACAGGCAGGCAGACAGGCAGGCAGGTACGCAGCCAGGCTAGCAGGCAGGCAGGCAGGCTTCCAGGCAGGCAGGCAGGCAGGCAGGCAGGCATGCAGGCAGGCATGCAGACAGACAGGCAGGCAGGCAGGCTCGCAAGCAGGTAGGCAGGAAGGTTCGCAGGCAGGCAGGCAAGCAAGCTCGCAGGCTCGCAGGCGGGTAGGCAGGCCGCAGGAAGGCAGGCAGGCAGGCAAGCAGGCAAGCAAGCTCGCAGGCTCGCAGGCTTGCAATCAGGCAGGCAGGCAGGCAGGCAGGGAGGCAGGCAGGCAGGCATGCAGGCTCGCAGGCAGGCAGGTAGTCAGGCAGGCAGGCATGCAGGAAGGCAGGCAAGTAGGCAGGCGGGCAGGCAGGCAGGCAGGCTGGCAGGCTGGCAGACAGGCAGGCAGGCAGATAGGTAGGTAGGCAGGCAGGCAGGCAGGCGCTCAGGCAGGCTGGCAGGCAGGCAGGCTCGCAGGCAGGCATGCAGGCAGGCAGACAAGCAGGCAAGCAAGCTCACAGGCTCGCAGGCAGGCAGGCAGGCAGGCAGGCAGGCAGGCAGGCAGGCAGGCAGGCAGGCAGGCAGGAAGGTAGACCGGCAGGCAGGCAGGCAGGCAGGCTCGCACCAGGCAGGCTTGCTGGCAGTGAGGCAGGCTCGCAGGCAGGCAGCCAGCCTAGCAGACAGGCAGGCAGGAAGGCTTGCAGGCAGGCAGGCTTGCAGGCAGGCAGGCAGGCAGGCAAGCAAGCTCACATGCTCACTCGCAGGCAGGCAGGCAGGCAGGCAGGCAGGCAGGCAGGCAGGCTCGCACAAGGAAGGCTCGCTGGCAGGCAGGCAGGCAGGCTCACAGGCAGGTAGGCAGGAAGGTTCACAGGAAGGCAGGCAGGCTAGCAAGCTCGCAGGCTCGCAGACAGGCAGGCAGGCAGGATACAGGCAGGCAGGCAGGCAGGCAGGCAGGCAGGCAAGCTTGCAGTCTCGCAGGTAGGAAGGCTGGCAGGCATGCAGCCAGGATAGCAGGCAGGCAGGCAGGCATGCAGGCATGCATGCAGGCAGGCAGGCAGACAGGCATGCAGGCAGGCAGTTAGGCAGGCAGGCAGGCTCGCACCAGGCAGGCTCGCTGGCAAGCAAGCAGGCAGGCTCGCAGGCAGGTAGGCAGGAAGGTTCGCAGGCAGGCAGGCAGGCAAGCAAGCTCACAGGCTTGCAGGCAGGCAGGCAGGCCGCAGGCAGGCAGGCAGGTAGGCAGGCAAGCAAGCTCACAGGCTCACAGGTAGGCAGGCAGGCAGGCAGGCAGGCAGGCAGGTTCGCAGGCAGGCAGGCAGGCTCGCAGGCAGGCATGCAGGCTCGCAGGCAGGCAGGCAGGGAGGCAGGCAGGCAGGCATGCAGGCTCGCAGGCAGGCAGGTAGTCAGGCAGGCAGGCATGCAGGAAGGCAGGCAAGTAGGCAGGCGGGCAGGCAGGCAGGCAGGCTGGCAGGCTGGCAGACAGGCAGGCAGGCAGATAGGTAGGTAGGCAGGCAGGCAGGCAGGCGCTCAGGCAGGCTGGCAGGCAGGCAGGCTCGCAGGCAGGCATGCAGGCAGGCAGACAAGCAGGCAAGCAAGCTCACAGGCTCGCAGGCAGGCAGGCAGGCAGGCAGGCAGGCAGGCAGGCAGGCAGGCAGGCAGGCAGGAAGGTAGACCGGCAGGCAGGCAGGCAGGCAGGCTCGCACCAGGCAGGCTTGCTGGCAGTGAGGCAGGCTCGCAGGCAGGCAGCCAGCCTAGCAGACAGGCAGGCAGGAAGGCTTGCAGGCAGGCAGGCTTGCAGGCAGGCAGGCAGGCAGGCAAGCAAGCTCACATGCTCACTCGCAGGCAGGCAGGCAGGCAGGCAGGCAGGCAGGCAAGCAGGCAGGCTCGCACAAGGAAGGCTCGCTGGCAGGCAGGCAGGCAGGCTCACAGGCAGGTAGGCAGGAAGGTTCACAGGAAGGCAGGCAGGCTAGCAAGCTCGCAGGCTCGCAGACAGGCAGGCAGGCAGGATACAGGCAGGCAGGCAGGCAGGCAGGCAGGCAGGCAAGCAAGCTTGCAGTCTCGCAGGTAGGAAGGCTGGCAGGCATGCAGCCAGGATAGCAGGCAGGCAGGCAGGCATGCAGGCATGCATGCAGGCAGGCAGGCAGACAGGCATGCAGGCAGGCAGGTAGGCAGGCAGGCAGGCTCGCACCAGGCAGGCTCGCTGGCAAGCAAGCAGGCAGGCTCGCAGGCAGGTAGGCAGGAAGGTTCGCAGGCAGGCAGGCAGGCAAGCAAGCTCACAGGCTTGCAGGCAGGCAGGCAGGCCGCAGGCAGGCAGGCAGGTAGGCAGGCAAGCAAGCTCACAGGCTCACAGGTAGGCAGGCAGGCAGGCAGGCAGGTTCGCAGGCAGGCAGGCAGGCTCGCAGGCAGGCATGCAGGCTCGCAGGCAGGCAGGCAGGCTCGCAGGCAGGCAGGCAGGCTCGCAGGCAGGCAGGCAGGCTCGCAGGCTCGCAGGCAGGCAGGCAGGCAGGCAGGCAGGCATGCAGGCAGGTAGTCAGGCAGGCAGGCATGCAGGAAGGCCGGCAAGTAGGCAGGCGGGCAGGCAGGCAGGCAGGCTGGCAGGCTGGCAGACAGGCAGGCAGGCAGATAGGTAGGCAGGCAGGCAGGCAGGCAGGCGCTCAGGCAGGCTGGCAGGCAGGCAGGCTCGCAGGCAGGCATGCAGGCAGGCAGACAAGCAGGCAAGCAAGCTCACAGGCTCGCAGGCAGGCAGGCAGGCAGGCAGGCAGGCAGGCAGGCAGGCAGGCAGGCAGGCAGGCAGGAAGGTAGACCGGCAGGCAGGCAGGCAGGCAGGCTCGCACCAGGCAGGCTTGCTGGCAGTGAGGCAGGCTCGCAGGCAGGCAGCCAGCCTAGCAGACAGGCAGGCAGGAAGGCTTGCAGGCAGGCAGGCTTGCAGGCAGGCAGGCAGGCAGGCAAGCAAGCTCACATGCTCACTCGCAGGCAGGCAGGCAGGCAGGCAGGCTTGTACCAGGCAGGCTCGCTGGCAGGCTGGCAGGCAGGCTCGCAGGCAGGTAGGCAGGAAGGTTCGCAGGAAGGCAGGCAGGCTAGCAAGCTCGCAGGCTCACAGACAGGCAGGCAGGCAGGATACAGACAGGCAGGCAGGCAGGCAAGCAAGCTTGCAGGCTCGCAGGTAGGCAGGCTGGCAGGCATGCAGCCAGGATAGCAGGCAGGCAGGCAGGCATGCAGGCATGCATGCAGGCAGGCAGGCAGACAGGCATGCAGGCAGGCAGGTAGGCAGGCAGGCAGGCTCGCACCAGGCAGGCTCGCAGGCAAGCAAGCAGGCAGGCTCGCAGGCAGGTAGGCAGGAAGGTTCGCAGGCAGGCAGGCAGGCAAGCAAGCTCACAGGCTTGCAGGCAGGCAGGCAGGCCGCAGGCAGGCAGGCAGGCAAGCAAGCTCGCAGGCTCACAGGCAGACAGGCAGGCAGGTAGAAAGGCAGGCAGGCAGGAAGGCATGCAGGCTAGCAGGCAGGCAGGCTTGCAGGCAGGCAGGCAGGCAAGCAAGCTCAAAGCTCGCAGGCAGCCAGTCAGGCAAGCAGGCAGGCAGGGAGGCATGCATGCAGGAGGTAGGCAAGCAGGCAGGCAGGCAGGCTCGCATCAGGCAGGCTCGCTGACAGGCAGGCAGGCAGGCTAGCAGGCAGGTAGGCAGGAAGGTTCACAGGTAGGCAGGCAGGCTAGCAAGCTCGCAGGCTCGCAGGCAGGCAGGCAGGCCGTAGGCAGGCAGGCAGGCTCGCAGGCAGGCAGCCAGGCTAGCAAGCAGGCAGGCAGGCAGGCTTCCAGGCAGGCATTGAGGCAGGCAGGCATGCAGACAGACAGGCAGGCAGGCAGGTAGGCAGGCAGGCAGGCTCGCACCAGGCAGGCTCGCTGGCAAGCAGGCAGGCAGGCTTGCAGGCAGGTTGGCAGGAAGGTTCGCAGGCAGGCAGGCAAGCAACTCGCAGGCTCGCAGGTAGGTAGGCAGGCCGCAGGCAGGCAGGGAGGCAGGCAAGCAGGCAAGCAAGCTCGCAGGCTCGCAGGCAGGCAGGCAGGCAGGCAGGCTCGCAGGCAGGCAGGCAGCTTCGCAGGCATGCAGGCAGGCAGGCTAGCAGGCAGGTAGGCAGGAAGGTTCGCCGGCAGGCAGGCAGGCTCCCAGGAAGGCAGGCAGGCTTAAAGGCAGGCAGGATGGCAGGTTTACAGGCAGGCAGGCAGGCAGGCAGGCAGGCAGGCAGGCAGGCAGGTTCGCAGGCAGGCAGGCAGGCTCGCAGGCAGGCAGGCAGGCTCGCAGGCAGGCAGGGTCGCAGGCTCGCAGGCAGGCAGGCAGGCTCGCAGGCAGGCAGGCTCACAGGCTCGCAGGCAGGCAGGCAGGCAGGCAGGCATGCAGGCAGGTAGTCAGGCAGGCAGGCATGCAGGAAGGCAGGCAAGTAGGCAGGCGGGCAGGCAGGCAGGCAGGCTGGCAGGCTGGCAGACAGGCAGGCAGGCAGATAGGTAGGCAGGCAGGCAGGCAGGCAGGCGCTCAGGCAGGCTGGCAGGCAGGCAGGCTCGCAGGCAGGCATGCAGGCAGGCAGACAAGCAGGCAAGCAAGCTCACAGGCTCGCAGGCAGACAGGCAGGCAGGCAGGCAGGCAGGCAGGAAGGTAGACCGGCAGGCAGGCAGGCAGGCTCGCACCAGGCAGGCTTGCTGGCAGTGAGGCAGGCTTGCAGGCAGGCAGCCAGCCTAGCAGACAGGCAGGCAGGAAGGCTTGCAGGCAGGCAGGCTTGCAGGCAGGCAGGCAGGCAGGCAAGCAAGCTCACATGCTCACTCGCAGGCAGGCAGGCAGGCTCGCACCAGGCAGGCTCGCTGGCAGGCAGGCAGGCAGGCTCGCAGGCAGGTAGGCAGGAAGGTTCGCAGGAAGGCAGGCAGGCTAGCAAGCTCGCAGGCTCGCAGACAGGCAGGCAGGCAGGATACAGGCAGGCAGGCAGGCAGGCAAGCAAGCTTGCAGGCTCTCATGTAGGCAGGCTGGCAGGCATGCAGCCAGGATAGCAGGCAGGCAGGCAGGCATGCAGGCATGCATGCAGGCAGGCAGGCAGACAGGCATGCAGGCAGGCAGGTAGGCAGGCAGGCAGGCTCGCACCAGGCAGGCTCGCTGGCAAGCAAGCAGGCAGGCTCGCAGGCAGGTAGGCAGGAAGGTTCGCAGGCAGGCAGGCAGGCAAGCAAGCTCACAGGCTTGCAGGAAGGCAGGCAGGCCGCAGGCAGGCAGGCAGGCAGGCAGGCAGGCAGGCAGGCAAGCAAGCTCGCAGGCTCACAGGCAGACAGGCAGGCAGGTAGAAAGGCAGGCAGGCAGGAAGGCAGGCAGGCTAGCAGGCAAGCAAGCTCAAAGCTCGCAGGCAGCCAGTCAGGCAAGCAGGCAGGCAGGCAGGCATGCATGCAGGAGGTAGGCAAGCAGGCAGGCAGGCAGGCTCGCATCAGGCAGGTCGCTGGCAGGCAGGCAGGCAGGCTAGCAGGCAGGTAGGCAGGAAGGTTCACAGGTAGGCAGGCAGGCTAGCAAGCTCGCAGGCTCGCAGGCAGGCAGGCAGGCCGTAGGCAGGCAGGCAGGCTCGCAGGCAGGCAGCCAGGCTAGCAAGCAGGCAGGCAGGCAGGCATTGAGGCAGGCAGGCATGCAGACAGACAGGCAGGCAGGCAGGTAGGCAGGCAGGCAGGCTCGCACCAGGCAGGCTCGCTGGCAAGCAGGCAGGCAGGCTTGCAGGCAGGTAGGCAGGAAGGTTCGCAGGCAGGCAGGCAAGCAACTCGCAGGCCTGCAGGTAGGTAGGCAGGCCGCAGGCAGGCAGGGAGGCAGGCAAGCAGGCAAGCAAGCTCGCAGGCTCGCAGGCAGGCAGGCAGGCAGGTAGGCTCGCAGGCAGGCAGGCAGCTTCGCAGGCATGCAGGCAGGCAGGCTAGCAGGCAGGTAGGCAGGAAGGTTCGCCGGCAGGCAGGCAGGCTCCCAGGAAGGCAGGCAGGCTTAAAGGCAGGCAGGATGGCAGGTTTACAGGCAGGCAGGCAGGCAGGCAGGAAGGCTCGCAGGCAGGCAGGCTCACAGGCAGGCAGGCAGGCAGGCAGGCAGGCTTGCAGGCAGCAGGCAAGCAGGCTCGCAGGCACAGGCTCACAGGCAGGCAGGCAGGCAGGCAGGCAGGCAGGCAGGCAGGCAGGCTCGCAGTCAGGTAGGCATGAAGGCATGAAGGCATGCAGGCAGGCAGGTAGGCAGGAAGGCAGGCAGGCAGGCCGGCACGCAGGCTCGCTGGCAGGCAGGCAGGCAGGCTCGCAGGCAGGTAGGCAGGAAGGTTGGCAGGCAGGAAGGCAGGCAAGCAAGCTCACAGGCTTGCAGGCAGGCAGGCAGGCCGCAGGCATGCAGGAAGGCAGGCAGGCAGGCAGGCAGGCAGGCAGGGAGGCTTGCAGGAAGACAGGCAGGCAAGCAAGCTCACATGCTCGCTCACAGGCAGGCAAGCAGACAGGCAGGCATGCAGACAGGTAGGTAGGCAGGCAGGCAGGCAGGCTCGCACCAGGCAGGCTGGCTGGCAGGCAGGCAGGCAGGCTCACAGGCAGGTAGGCAGGAAGGTTCGCAGGCAGGCAGGCAGGCTAGCAAGCTCGCAGGCTCACAGGTAGGCAGGCTGGCAGGCATGCAGCCAGGATAGCAGGCTAGCAGGCAGGCAGGCAGGCATGCAGGCATGCATGCATGCAGGCAGGCAGGCAGGCCGGCTTGCATGCTCGCAGGCCAGCAGGTTCACAGGCAGGCAGGCAGGCAGGCTCGCGGGCAGACTCACAGGCAGGCAGGCAAGCAGGCTCGCAGGCAGGCAGGCAGGCTCGCAGGCAGGCAGGTTCGCAGGCAGGCAGACAGCTTCACTGGCATGCAGGCAGGCAGGCTAGCAGGCAGGTAGGCAGGAGGATTCGCAGGCAGGCAGGCTCCCAGGAAGGCAGGCAGGCTTACAGGCAGGCAGGATGGCAGGTTTACAGGCAGGCAGGCAGGCAAGCAAGTTCGCATTCAGGCAGGCAAGAAGGCTCGCAGGCAGGCAGGCTCACCGTCAGGCAGGCAGGTAGGCAGGCAGGCAAGCAGGCTCTCAGGCACAGGCTCGCAGGCAGGCATGCAGGCAGGCAGGCTCGCAGTCAGGTAGGCATGAAGGCATGCAGGCAGGCAGGTAGGCAGGCAGGCAGGCAGGAAGGCTAGCAGGCAGGCAGGCTCGCAGGCAGGCAGGCAGGCAAGCATGCTCGCAGCTCGTAGGCAGGTAGGCAGGCAGGCAGGCAAGCATACAGGCATGCAGGCAGGCAGGTAGGCATGCAGGCAGGTAGGCAGGCAGGCAGGCAGGCAGGCTCGCAGGCAGGTAGGCAGGAAGGTTCGCAGGCAGGAAGGCAGGCAAGCAAGCTCACAGGCTTGAAGCTAGGCAGGCAGGCCGCAGGCAGGCACGCATGCAGGCCGGCAGGCCGGCAGGCAGGCAGGCAGGCAGGAAGGCTTGCAGGCAGGTAGGCAGGAAGGTTCGCAGGCAGGCAGGCAAGCAACTCGCAGGCCTGCAGGTAGGTAGGCAGGCCGCAGGCAGGCAGGGAGGCAGGCAAGCAGGCAAGCAAGCTCGCAGGCTCGCAGGCAGGCAGGCAGGCAGGTAGGCTCGCAGGCAGGCAGGCAGCTTCGCAGGCATGCAGGCAGGCAGGCTAGCAGGCAGGTAGGCAGGAAGGTTCGCCGGCAGGCAGGCAGGCTCCCAGGAAGGCAGGCAGGCTTAAAGGCAGGCAGGATGGCAGGTTTACAGGCAGGCAGGCAGGCAGGCAGGAAGGCTCGCAGGCAGGCAGGCTCACAGGCAGGCAGGCAGGCAGGCAGGCTTGCAGGCAGCAGGCAAGCAGGCTCGCAGGCACAGGCTCGCAGGCAGGCAGGCAGGCAGGCAGGCAGGCAGGCAGGCAGGCAGGCAGGCAGGCTCGCAGTCAGGTAGGCATGAAGGCATGAAGGCATGCAGGCAGGCAGGTAGGCAGGAAGGCAGGCAGGCAGGCCGGCACGCAGGCTCGCTGGCAGGCAGGCAGGCAGGCTCGCAGGCAGGTAGGCAGGAAGGTTGGCAGGCAGGAAGGCAGGCAAGCAAGCTCACAGGCTTGCAGGCAGGCAGGCAGGCCGCAGGCATGCAGGAAGGCAGGCAGGCAGGCAGGCAGGCAGGCAGGGAGGCTTGCAGGAAGACAGGCAGGCAAGCAAGCTCACATGCTCGCTCACAGGCAGGCAAGCAGACAGGCAGGCATGCAGACAGGTAGGTAGGCAGGCAGGCAGGCAGGCTCGCACCAGGCAGGCTGGCTGGCAGGCAGGCAGGCAGGCTCACAGGCAGGTAGGCAGGAAGGTTCGCAGGCAGGCAGGCAGGCTAGCAAGCTCGCAGGCTCGCAGACAGGCAGGCAGGCAGGCAAGCAGGCAAGCAAGCTTGCAGGCTCACAGGTAGGCAGGCTGGCAGGCATGCAGCCAGGATAGCAGGCTAGCAGGCAGGCAGGCAGGCATGCAGGCATGCATGCATGCAGGCAGGCAGGCAGGCCGGCTTGCATGCTCGCAGGCCAGCAGGTTCACAGGCAGGCAGGCAGGCAGGTTCGCGGGCAGACTCACAGGCAGGCAGGCAAGCAGGCTCGCAGGCAGGCAGGCAGGCTCGCAGGCAGGCAGGTTCGCAGGCAGGCAGACAGCTTCACTGGCATGCAGGCAGGCAGGCTAGCAGGCAGGTAGGCAGGAGGATTCGCAGGCAGGCAGGCTCCCAGGAAGGCAGGCAGGCTTACAGGCAGGCAGGATGGCAGGTTTACAGGCAGGCAGGCAGGCAAGCAAGTTCGCATTCAGGCAGGCAAGAAGGCTCGCAGGCAGGCAGGCTCACCGTCAGGCAGGCAGGTAGGCAGGCAGGCAAGCAGGCTCTCAGGCACAGGCTCACAGGCAGGCATGCAGGCAGGCAGGCTCGCAGTCAGGTAGGCATGAAGGCATGCAGGCAGGCAGGTAGGCAGGCAGGCAGGCAGGAAGGCTAGCAGGCAGGCAGGCTCGCAGGCAGGCAGGCAGGCAAGCATGCTCGCAGCTCGTAGGCAGGTAGGCAGGCAGGCAGGCAAGCATACAGGCATGCAGGCAGGCAGGTAGGCATGCAGGCAGGTAGGCAGGCAGGCAGGCAGGCAGGCTCGCAGGCAGGTAGGCAGGAAGGTTCGCAGGCAGGAAGGCAGGCAAGCAAGCTCACAGGCTTGAAGCTAGGCAGGCAGGCCGCAGGCAGGCACGCATGCAGGCCGGCAGGCCGGCAGGCAGGCAGGCAGGCAGGAAGGCTTGCAGGAAGGCAGGCAGGCAAACAAGCTCACATGCTCGCTCGCAGGCAGACAGGCAGTCAGGCAGGCAGGCAGGCAGGCTCGCACCAGGCAGGCTCGCTGGCAGGCAAGCAGGGAGGCTCGCAGGCAGGTAGGCAGGAAGGTTCGCAGGCAGGCAGGCAGGCAAGCAAGCTCACAGGCTTGCAGGCAGGCAGGCAGGCCGCAGGCAGGCAGGCAGGCAAGCAAGCTCGCAGGCTCACAGGCAGACAGGCAGGCAGGCAGGATGCAGGCAGGCAGGCAGGCAGGCAGGCAGGCAAGCAAGCTTGCAGGCTCGCAGGTAGGCAGGCTGGCAGGCATGCAGCCAGGATAGCAGGCTAGCTGGCAGGCAGGCATGCAGGCATGCAGGCAGGCAGGCAGGCAGACAGGCATGCAGGCAGGCAGGTAGGCAGGCAGGCAGGCTCGCACCAGGCAGGCTCGCTGGCAAGCAAGCAGGCAGGCTCGCAGGCAGGTAGGCAGGAAGGTTCGCAGGCAGGCAGGCAGGCAAGCAAGCTCACAGGCTTGCAGGCAGGCAGGCAGGCCGCAGGCAGGCAGGCAGGCAGGCAGGCAGGCAGGCAGGCTAGCAAGCTCGCAGGCTCGCAGACAGGCAGGCAGGCAGGATACAGGCAGGCAGGCAGGCAGGCAAGCAAGCTTGCAGGCTCGCAGGTAGGCAGGCTGGCAGGCATGCAGCCAGGATAGCAGGCAGGCAGGCAGGCATGCAGGCATGCATGCAGGCAGGCAGGCAGACAGGCATGCAGGCAGGCAGGTAGGCAGGCAGGCAGGCTCGCACCAGGCAGGCTCGCTGGCAAGCAAGCAGGCAGGCTCGCAGGCAGGTAGGCAGGAAGGTTCGCAGGCAGGCAGGCAGGCAAGCAAGCTCACAGGCTTGCAGGCAGGCAGGCAGGCCGCAGGCAGGCAGGCAGGCAAGCAAGCTCGCAGGCTCACAGGCAGACAGGCAGGCAGGTAGAAAGGCAGGCAGGCAGGAAGGCATGCAGGCTAGCAGGCAGGCAGGCTTGCAGGCAGGCAGGCAGGCAAGCAAGCTCAAAGCTCGTAGGCAGCCAGTCAGGCAAGCAGGCAGGCAGGCAGGCATGCATGCAGGAGGTAGGCAAGCAGGCAGGCAGGCAGGCAGGCTAGCAGGCAGGTAGGCAGGAAGGTTCACAGGTAGGCAGGCAGGCTAGCAAGCTCGCAGGCTCGCAGGCAGGCAGGCAGGCCGTAGGCAGGCAGGCAGGCTCGCAGGCAGGCAGCCAGGCTAGCAAGCAGGCAGGCAGGCAGGCTTCCAGGCAGGCATTGAGGCAGGCAGGCATGCAGACAGACAGGCAGGCAGGCAGGTAGGCAGGCAGGCAGGCTCGCACCAGGCAGGCTCGCTGGCATGCAGGCAGGCAGGCTTGCAGGCAGGTAGGCAGGAAGGTTCGCAGGCAGGCAGGCAAGCAACTCGCAGTCTCGCAGGTAGGTAGGCAGGCCGCAGGCAGGCAGGGAGGCAGGCAAGCAGGCAAGCAAGCTCGCAGGCTCGTAGGCAGGCAGGCAGGCAGGCAGGCTCGCAGGCAGGCAGGCAGCTTCGCAGGCATGCAGGCAGGCAGGCTAGCAGGCAGGCAGTCAGGCCGCAGGCAGGCACGCAGGCAAGTAAGCTCACATGCTCGCTCGCAGGCAGCCAGGCAGGCAGGCAGGCATGCAGGCAGGCAGTTAGGCAGGCAGGCAGGCAGGCAGGCTCGCACCAGGCAGGCTCGCTGGCAGGCAGGCAGGCAGGCTCACAGGCAGGTAAGCAGGAAGGTTCGCAGGTAGGCAGGCAAGCAAGCTCGCAGGCAGGCAGGCAGGCAGGCTGCAGGCAGGCAGGGAGGCAGGCAGGTAGGCAGGAAGGTTCGCAGGGAGGCAGGCAGGCAAGCAATCTCGCAGGCTCGCTGGCAGGCAGGCAGGCAGACTACAGGCAGGCAGACAGGCAGGCAGGTACGCAGCCAGGCTAGCAGGCAGGCAGGCAGGCTTCCAGGCAGGCAGGCAGGCAGGCAGGCAGGCATGCAGGCAGGCATGCAGACAGACAGGCAGGCAGGCAGGCTCGCAAGCAGGTAGGCAGGAAGGTTCGCAGGCAGGCAGGCAAGCAAGCTCGCAGGCTCGCAGGCGGGTAGGCAGGCCGCAGGAAGGCAGGCAGGCAGGCAAGCAGGCAAGCAAGCTCGCAGGCTCGCAGGCTTGCAATCAGGCAGGCAGGCAGGCAGGCAGGGAGGCAGGCAGGCAGGCATGCAGGCTCGCAGGCAGGCAGGTAGTCAGGCAGGCAGGCATGCAGGAAGGCAGGCAAGTAGGCAGGCGGGCAGGCAGGCAGGCAGGCTGGCAGGCTGGCAGACAGGCAGGCAGGCAGATAGGTAGGTAGGCAGGCAGGCAGGCAGGCGCTCAGGCAGGCTGGCAGGCAGGCAGGCTCGCAGGCAGGCATGCAGGCAGGCAGACAAGCAGGCAAGCAAGCTCACAGGCTCGCAGGCAGGCAGGCAGGCAGGCAGGCAGGCAGGCAGGCAGGCAGGCAGGCAGGCAGGCAGGAAGGTAGACCGGCAGGCAGGCAGGCAGGCAGGCTCGCACCAGGCAGGCTTGCTGGCAGTGAGGCAGGCTCGCAGGCAGGCAGCCAGCCTAGCAGACAGGCAGGCAGGAAGGCTTGCAGGCAGGCAGGCTTGCAGGCAGGCAGGCAGGCAGGCAAGCAATCTCACATGCTCACTCGCAGGCAGGCAGGCAGGCAGGCAGGCAGGCAGGCAGGCAGGCTCGCACAAGGAAGGCTCGCTGGCAGGCAGGCAGGCAGGCTCACAGGCAGGTAGGCAGGAAGGTTCACAGGAAGGCAGGCAGGCTAGCAAGCTCGCAGGCTCGCAGACAGGCAGGCAGGCAGGATACAGGCAGGCAGGCAGGCAGGCAGGCAGGCAGGCAAGCTTGCAGTCTCGCAGGTAGGAAGGCTGGCAGGCATGCAGCCAGGATAGCAGGCAGGCAGGCAGGCATGCAGGCATGCATGCAGGCAGGCAGGCAGACAGGCATGCAGGCAGGCAGTTAGGCAGGCAGGCAGGCTCGCACCAGGCAGGCTCGCTGGCAAGCAAGCAGGCAGGCTCGCAGGCAGGTAGGCAGGAAGGTTCGCAGGCAGGCAGGCAGGCAAGCAAGCTCACAGGCTTGCAGGCAGGCAGGCAGGCCGCAGGCAGGCAGGCAGGTAGGCAGGCAAGCAAGCTCACAGGCTCACAGGTAGGCAGGCAGGCAGGCAGGCAGGCAGGCAGGTTCGCAGGCAGGCAGGCAGGCTCGCAGGCAGGCATGCAGGCTCGCAGGCAGGCAGGCAGGGAGGCAGGCAGGCAGGCATGCAGGCTCGCAGGCAGGCAGGTAGTCAGGCAGGCAGGCATGCAGGAAGGCAGGCAAGTAGGCAGGCGGGCAGGCAGGCAGGCAGGCTGGCAGGCTGGCAGACAGGCAGGCAGGCAGATAGGTAGGTAGGCAGGCAGGCAGGCAGGCGCTCAGGCAGGCTGGCAGGCAGGCAGGCTCGCAGGCAGGCATGCAGGCAGACAGACAAGCAGGCAAGCAAGCTCACAGGCTCGCAGGCAGGCAGGCAGGCAGGCAGGCAGGCAGGCAGGCAGGCAGGCAGGCAGGCAGGAAGGTAGACCGGCAGGCAGGCAGGCAGGCAGGCTCGCACCAGGCAGGCTTGCTGGCAGTGAGGCAGGCTCGCAGGCAGGCAGCCAGCCTAGCAGACAGGCAGGCAGGAAGGCTTGCAGGCAGGCAGGCTTGCAGGCAGGCAGGCAGGCAGGCAAGCAAGCTCACATGCTCACTCGCAGGCAGGCAGGCAGGCAGGCAGGCAGGCAGGCAAGCAGGCAGGCTCGCACAAGGAAGGCTCGCTGGCAGGCAGGCAGGCAGGCTCACAGGCAGGTAGGCAGGAAGGTTCACAGGAAGGCAGGCAGGCTAGCAAGCTCGCAGGCTCGCAGACAGGCAGGCAGGCAGGATACAGGCAGGCAGGCAGGCAGGCAGGCAGGCAGGCAAGCAAGCTTGCAGTCTCGCAGGTAGGAAGGCTGGCAGGCATGCAGCCAGGATAGCAGGCAGGCAGGCAGGCATGCAGGCATGCATGCAGGCAGGCAGGCAGACAGGCATGCAGGCAGGCAGGTAGGCAGGCAGGCAGGCTCGCACCAGGCAGGCTCGCTGGCAAGCAAGCAGGCAGGCTCGCAGGCAGGTAGGCAGGAAGGTTCGCAGGCAGGCAGGCAGGCAAGCAAGCTCACAGGCTTGCAGGCAGGCAGGCAGGCCGCAGGCAGGCAGGCAGGTAGGCAGGCAAGCAAGCTCACAGGCTCACAGGTAGGCAGGCAGGCAGGCAGGCAGGCAGGCAGGTTCGCAGGCAGGCAGGCAGGCTCGCAGGCAGGCATGCAGGCTCGCAGGCAGGCAGGCAGGCTCGCAGGCAGGCAGGCAGGCTCGCAGGCAGGCAGGCAGGCTCGCAGGCTCGCAGGCAGGCAGGCAGGCAGGCAGGCAGGCATGCAGGCAGGTAGTCAGGCAGGCAGGCATGCAGGAAGGCCGGCAAGTAGGCAGGCGGGCAGGCAGGCAGGCAGGCTGGCAGGCTGGCAGACAGGCAGGCAGGCAGATAGGTAGGCAGGCAGGCAGGCAGGCAGGCGCTCAGGCAGGCTGGCAGGCAGGCAGGCTCGCAGGCAGGCATGCAGGCAGGCAGACAAGCAGGCAAGCAAGCTCACAGGCTCGCAGGCAGGCAGGCAGGCAGGCAGGCAGGCAGGCAGGCAGGCAGGAAGGTAGACCGGCAGGCAGGCAGGCAGGCAGGCTCGCACCAGGCAGGCTTGCTGGCAGTGAGGCAGGCTCGCAGGCAGGCAGCCAGCCTAGCAGACAGGCAGGCAGGAAGGCTTGCAGGCAGGCAGGCTTGCAGGCAGGCAGGCAGGCAGGCAAGCAAGCTCACATGCTCACTCGCAGGCAGGCAGGCAGGCAGGCAGGCTTGTACCAGGCAGGCTCGCTGGCAGGCTGGCAGGCAGGCTCGCAGGCAGGTAGGCAGGAAGGTTCGCAGGAAGGCAGGCAGGCTAGCAAGCTCGCAGGCTCACAGACAGGCAGGCAGGCAGGATACAGACAGGCAGGCAGGCAGGCAAGCAAGCTTGCAGGCTCGCAGGTAGGCAGGCTGGCAGGCATGCAGCCAGGATAGCAGGCAGGCAGGCAGGCATGCAGGCATGCATGCAGGCAGGCAGGCAGACAGGCATGCAGGCAGGCAGGTAGGCAGGCAGGCAGGCTCGCACCAGGCAGGCTCGCAGGCAAGCAAGCAGGCAGGCTCGCAGGCAGGTAGGCAGGAAGGTTCGCAGGCAGGCAGGCAGGCAAGCAAGCTCACAGGCTTGCAGGCAGGCAGGCAGGCCGCAGGCAGGCAGGCAGGCAAGCAAGCTCGCAGGCTCACAGGCAGACAGGCAGGCAGGTAGAAAGGCAGGCAGGCAGGAAGGCATGCAGGCTAGCAGGCAGGCAGGCTTGCAGGCAGGCAGGCAGGCAAGCAAGCTCAAAGCTCGCAGGCAGCCAGTCAGGCAAGCAGGCAGGCAGGGAGGCATGCATGCAGGAGGTAGGCAAGCAGGCAGGCAGGCAGGCTCGCATCAGGCAGGCTCGCTGACAGGCAGGCAGGCAGGCTAGCAGGCAGGTAGGCAGGAAGGTTCACAGGTAGGCAGGCAGGCTAGCAAGCTCGCAGGCTCGCAGGCAGGCAGGCAGGCCGTAGGCAGGCAGGCAGGCTCGCAGGCAGGCAGCCAGGCTAGCAAGCAGGCAGGCAGGCAGGCTTCCAGGCAGGCATTGAGGCAGGCAGGCATGCAGACAGACAGGCAGGCAGGCAGGTAGGCAGGCAGGCAGGCTCGCACCAGGCAGGCTCGCTGGCAAGCAGGCAGGCAGGCTTGCAGGCAGGTTGGCAGGAAGGTTCGCAGGCAGGCAGGCAAGCAACTCGCAGGCTCGCAGGTAGGTAGGCAGGCCGCAGGCAGGCAGGGAGGCAGGCAAGCAGGCAAGCAAGCTCGCAGGCTCGCAGGCAGGCAGGCAGGCAGGCAGGCTCGCAGGCAGGCAGGCAGCTTCGCAGGCATGCAGGCAGGCAGGCTAGCAGGCAGGTAGGCAGGAAGGTTCGCCGGCAGGCAGGCAGGCTCCCAGGAAGGCAGGCAGGCTTAAAGGCAGGCAGGATGGCAGGTTTACAGGCAGGCAGGCAGGCAGGCAGGCAGGCAGGCAGGCAGGTTCGCAGGCAGGCAGGCAGGCTCGCAGGCAGGCAGGCAGGCTCGCAGGCAGGCAGGGTCGCAGGCTCGCAGGCAGGCAGGCAGGCAGGCAGGCATGCAGGCAGGTAGTCAGGCAGGCAGGCATGCAGGAAGGCAGGCAAGTAGGCAGGCGGGCAGGCAGGCAGGCAGGCTGGCAGGCTGGCAGACAGGCAGGCAGGCAGATAGGTAGGCAGGCAGGCAGGCAGGCAGGCGCTCAGGCAGGCTGGCAGGCAGGCAGGCTCGCAGGCAGGCATGCAGGCAGGCAGACAAGCAGGCAAGCAAGCTCACAGGCTCGCAGGCAGACAGGCAGGCAGGCAGGCAGGCAGGCAGGAAGGTAGACCGGCAGGCAGGCAGGCAGGCTCGCACCAGGCAGGCTTGCTGGCAGTGAGGCAGGCTTGCAGGCAGGCAGCCAGCCTAGCAGACAGGCAGGCAGGAAGGCTTGCAGGCAGGCAGGCTTGCAGGCAGGCAGGCAGGCAGGCAAGCAAGCTCACATGCTCACTCGCAGGCAGGCAGGCAGGCTCGCACCAGGCAGGCTCGCTGGCAGGCAGGCAGGCAGGCTCGCAGGCAGGTAGGCAGGAAGGTTCGCAGGAAGGCAGGCAGGCTAGCAAGCTCGCAGGCTCGCAGACAGGCAGGCAGGCAGGATACAGGCAGGCAGGCAGGCAGGCAAGCAAGCTTGCAGGCTCTCATGTAGGCAGGCTGGCAGGCATGCAGCCAGGATAGCAGGCAGGCAGGCAGGCATGCAGGCATGCATGCAGGCAGGCAGGCAGACAGGCATGCAGGCAGGCAGGTAGGCAGGCAGGCAGGCTCGCACCAGGCAGGCTCGCTGGCAAGCAAGCAGGCAGGCTCGCAGGCAGGTAGGCAGGAAGGTTCGCAGGCAGGCAGGCAGGCAAGCAAGCTCACAGGCTTGCAGGAAGGCAGGCAGGCCGCAGGCAGGCAGGCAGGCAGGCAGGCAGGCAGGCAGGCAAGCAAGCTCGCAGGCTCACAGGCAGACAGGCAGGCAGGTAGAAAGGCAGGCAGGCAGGAAGGCAGGCAGGCTAGCAGGCAAGCAAGCTCAAAGCTCGCAGGCAGCCAGTCAGGCAAGCAGGCAGGCAGGCAGGCATGCATGCAGGAGGTAGGCAAGCAGGCAGGCAGGCAGGCTCGCATCAGGCAGGTCGCTGGCAGGCAGGCAGGCAGGCTAGCAGGCAGGTAGGCAGGAAGGTTCACAGGTAGGCAGGCAGGCTAGCAAGCTCGCAGGCTCGCAGGCAGGCAGGCAGGCCGTAGGCAGGCAGGCAGGCTCGCAGGCAGGCAGCCAGGCTAGCAAGCAGGCAGGCAGGCAGGCATTGAGGCAGGCAGGCATGCAGACAGACAGGCAGGCAGGCAGGTAGGCAGGCAGGCAGGCTCGCACCAGGCAGGCTCGCTGGCAAGCAGGCAGGCAGGCTTGCAGGCAGGTAGGCAGGAAGGTTCGCAGGCAGGCAGGCAAGCAACTCGCAGGCCTGCAGGTAGGTAGGCAGGCCGCAGGCAGGCAGGGAGGCAGGCAAGCAGGCAAGCAAGCTCGCAGGCTCGCAGGCAGGCAGGCAGGCAGGTAGGCTCGCAGGCAGGCAGGCAGCTTCGCAGGCATGCAGGCAGGCAGGCTAGCAGGCAGGTAGGCAGGAAGGTTCGCCGGCAGGCAGGCAGGCTCCCAGGAAGGCAGGCAGGCTTAAAGGCAGGCAGGATGGCAGGTTTACAGGCAGGCAGGCAGGCAGGCAGGAAGGCTCGCAGGCAGGCAGGCTCACAGGCAGGCAGGCAGGCAGGCAGGCAGGCTTGCAGGCAGCAGGCAAGCAGGCTCGCAGGCACAGGCTCACAGGCAGGCAGGCAGGCAGGCAGGCAGGCAGGCAGGCAGGCTCGCAGTCAGGTAGGCATGAAGGCATGAAGGCATGCAGGCAGGCAGGTAGGCAGGAAGGCAGGCAGGCAGGCCGGCACGCAGGCTCGCTGGCAGGCAGGCAGGCAGGCTCGCAGGCAGGTAGGCAGGAAGGTTGGCAGGCAGGAAGGCAGGCAAGCAAGCTCACAGGCTTGCAGGCAGGCAGGCAGGCCGCAGGCATGCAGGAAGGCAGGCAGGCAGGCAGGCAGGCAGGCAGGGAGGCTTGCAGGAAGACAGGCAGGCAAGCAAGCTCACATGCTCGCTCACAGGCAGGCAAGCAGACAGGCAGGCATGCAGACAGGTAGGTAGGCAGGCAGGCAGGCAGGCTCGCACCAGGCAGGCTGGCTGGCAGGCAGGCAGGCAGGCTCACAGGCAGGTAGGCAGGAAGGTTCGCAGGCAGGCAGGCAGGCTAGCAAGCTCGCAGGCTCACAGGTAGGCAGGCTGGCAGGCATGCAGCCAGGATAGCAGGCTAGCAGGCAGGCAGGCAGGCATGCAGGCATGCATGCATGCAGGCAGGCAGGCAGGCCGGCTTGCATGCTCGCAGGCCAGCAGGTTCACAGGCAGGCAGGCAGGCAGGCTCGCGGGCAGACTCACAGGCAGGCAGGCAAGCAGGCTCGCAGGCATGCAGGCAGGCTCGCAGGCAGGCAGGTTTGCAGGCAGGCAGACAGCTTCACTGGCATGCAGGCAGGCAGGCTAGCAGGCAGGTAGGCAGGAGGATTCGCAGGCAGGCAGGCTCCCAGGAAGGCAGGCAGGCTTACAGGCAGGCAGGATGGCAGGTTTACAGGCAGGCAGGCAGGCAAGCAAGTTCGCATTCAGGCAGGCAAGAAGGCTCGCAGGCAGGCAGGCTCACCGTCAGGCAGGCAGGTAGGCAGGCAGGCAAGCAGGCTCTCAGGCACAGGCTCGCAGGCAGGCATGCAGGCAGGCAGGCTCGCAGTCAGGTAGGCATGAAGGCATGCAGGCAGGCAGGTAGGCAGGCAGGCAGGCAGGAAGGCTAGCAGGCAGGCAGGCTCGCAGGCAGGCAGGCAGGCAAGCATGCTCGCAGCTCGTAGGCAGGTAGGCAGGCAGGCAGGCAAGCATACAGGCATGCAGGCAGGCAGGTAGGCATGCAGGCAGGTAGGCAGGCAGGCAGGCAGGCAGGCTCGCAGGCAGGTAGGCAGGAAGGTTCGCAGGCAGGAAGGCAGGCAAGCAAGCTCACAGGCTTGAAGCTAGGCAGGCAGGCCGCAGGCAGGCACGCATGCAGGCCGGCAGGCAGGCAGGCAGGCAGGAAGGCTTGCAGGCAGGTAGGCAGGAAGGTTCGCAGGCAGGCAGGCAAGCAACTCGCAGGCCTGCAGGTAGGTAGGCAGGCCGCAGGCAGGCAGGGAGGCAGGCAAGCAGGCAAGCAAGCTCGCAGGCTCGCAGGCAGGCAGGCAGGCAGGTAGGCTCGCAGGCAGGCAGGCAGCTTCGCAGGCATGCAGGCAGGCAGGCTAGCAGGCAGGTAGGCAGGAAGGTTCGCCGGCAGGCAGGCAGGCTCCCAGGAAGGCAGGCAGGCTTAAAGGCAGGCAGGATGGCAGGTTTACAGGCAGGCAGGCAGGCAGGCAGGAAGGCTCGCAGGCAGGCAGGCTCACAGGCAGGCAGGCAGGCAGGCAGGCTTGCAGGCAGCAGGCAAGCAGGCTCGCAGGCACAGGCTCGCAGGCAGGCAGGCAGGCAGGCAGGCAGGCAGGCAGGCAGGCAGGCAGGCAGGCTCGCAGTCAGGTAGGCATGAAGGCATGAAGGCATGCAGGCAGGCAGGTAGGCAGGAAGGCAGGCAGGCAGGCCGGCACGCAGGCTCGCTGGCAGGCAGGCAGGCAGGCTCGCAGGCAGGTAGGCAGGAAGGTTGGCAGGCAGGAAGGCAGGCAAGCAAGCTCACAGGCTTGCAGGCAGGCAGGCAGGCCGCAGGCATGCAGGAAGGCAGGCAGGCAGGCAGGCAGGCAGGCAGGGAGGCTTGCAGGAAGACAGGCAGGCAAGCAAGCTCACATGCTCGCTCACAGGCAGGCAAGCAGACAGGCAGGCATGCAGACAGGTAGGTAGGCAGGCAGGCAGGCAGGCTCGCACCAGGCAGGCTGGCTGGCAGGCAGGCAGGCAGGCTCACAGGCAGGTAGGCAGGAAGGTTCGCAGGCAGGCAGGCAGGCTAGCAAGCTCGCAGGCTCGCAGACAGGCAGGCAGGCAGGCAAGCAGGCAAGCAAGCTTGCAGGCTCACAGGTAGGCAGGCTGGCAGGCATGCAGCCAGGATAGCAGGCTAGCAGGCAGGCAGGCAGGCATGCAGGCATGCATGCATGCAGGCAGGCAGGCAGGCCGGCTTGCATGCTCGCAGGCCAGCAGGTTCACAGGCAGGCAGGCAGGCAGGCTCGCGGGCAGACTCACAGGCAGGCAGGCAAGCAGGCTCGCAGGCAGGCAGGCAGGCTCGCAGGCAGGCAGGTTCGCAGGCAGGCAGACAGCTTCACTGGCATGCAGGCAGGCAGGCTAGCAGGCAGGTAGGCAGGAGGATTCGCAGGCAGGCAGGCTCCCAGGAAGGCAGGCAGGCTTACAGGCAGGCAGGATGGCAGGTTTACAGGCAGGCAGGCAGGCAAGCAAGTTCGCATTCAGGCAGGCAAGAAGGCTCGCAGGCAGGCAGGCTCACCGTCAGGCAGGCAGGTAGGCAGGCAGGCAAGCAGGCTCTCAGGCACAGGCTCACAGGCAGGCATGCAGGCAGGCAGGCTCGCAGTCAGGTAGGCATGAAGGCATGCAGGCAGGCAGGTAGGCAGGCAGGCAGGCAGGAAGGCTAGCAGGCAGGCAGGCTCGCAGGCAGGCAGGCAGGCAAGCATGCTCGCAGCTCGTAGGCAGGTAGGCAGGCAGGCAGGCAAGCATACAGGCATGCAGGCAGGCAGGTAGGCATGCAGGCAGGTAGGCAGGCAGGCAGGCAGGCAGGCTCGCAGGCAGGTAGGCAGGAAGGTTCGCAGGCAGGAAGGCAGGCAAGCAAGCTCACAGGCTTGAAGCTAGGCAGGCAGGCCGCAGGCAGGCACGCATGCAGGCCGGCAGGCCGGCAGGCAGGCAGGCAGGCAGGAAGGCTTGCAGGAAGGCAGGCAGGCAAACAAGCTCACATGCTCGCTCGCAGGCAGACAGGCAGTCAGGCAGGCAGGCAGGCAGGCTCGCACCAGGCAGGCTCGCTGGCAGGCAAGCAGGGAGGCTCGCAGGCAGGTAGGCAGGAAGGTTCGCAGGCAGGCAGGCAGGCAAGCAAGCTCACAGGCTTGCAGGCAGGCAGGCAGGCCGCAGGCAGGCAGGCAGGCAAGCAAGCTCGCAGGCTCACAGGCAGACAGGCAGGCAGGCAGGATGCAGGCAGGCAGGCAGGCAGGCAGGCAGGCAAGCAAGCTTGCAGGCTCGCAGGTAGGCAGGCTGGCAGGCATGCAACCAGGATAGCAGGCTAGCTGGCAGGCAGGCATGCAGGCATGCAGGCAGGCAGGCAGGCAGACAGGCATGCAGGCAGGCAGGTAGGCAGGCAGGCAGGCTCGCACCAGGCAGGCTCGCTGGCAAGCAAGCAGGCAGGCTCGCAGGCAGGTAGGCAGGAAGGTTCGCAGGCAGGCAGGCAGGCAAGCAAGCTCACAGGCTTGCAGGCAGGCAGGCAGGCCGCAGGCAGGCAGGCAGGCAGGCAGGCAGGCTAGCAAGCTCGCAGGCTCGCAGACAGGCAGGCAGGCAGGATACAGGCAGGCAGGCAGGCAGGCAAGCAAGCTTGCAGGCTCGCAGGTAGGCAGGCTGGCAGGCATGCAGCCAGGATAGCAGGCAGGCAGGCAGGCATGCAGGCATGCATGCAGGCAGGCAGGCAGACAGGCATGCAGGCAGGCAGGTAGGCAGGCAGGCAGGCTCGCACCAGGCAGGCTCGCTGGCAAGCAAGCAGGCAGGCTCGCAGGCAGGTAGGCAGGAAGGTTCGCAGGCAGGCAGGCAGGCAAGCAAGCTCACAGGCTTGCAGGCAGGCAGGCAGGCCGCAGGCAGGCAGGCAGGCAAGCAAGCTCGCAGGCTCACAGGCAGACAGGCAGGCAGGTAGAAAGGCAGGCAGGCAGGAAGGCATGCAGGCTAGCAGGCAGGCAGGCTTGCAGGCAGGCAGGCAGGCAAGCAAGCTCAAAGCTCGTAGGCAGCCAGTCAGGCAAGCAGGCAGGCAGGCAGGCATGCATGCAGGAGGTAGGCAAGCAGGCAGGCAGGCAGGCTCGCATCAGGCAGGCTCGCTGGCAGGCAGGCAGGCAGGCTAGCAGGCAGGTAGGCAGGAAGGTTCACAGGTAGGCAGGCAGGCTAGCAAGCTCGCAGGCTCGCAGGCAGGCAGGCAGGCCGTAGGCAGGCAGGCAGGCTCGCAGGCAGGCAGCCAGGCTAGCAAGCAGGCAGGCAGGCAGGCTTCCAGGCAGGCATTGAGGCAGGCAGGCATGCAGACAGACAGGCAGGCAGGCAGGTAGGCAGGCAGGCAGGCTCGCACCAGGCAGGCTCGCTGGCATGCAGGCAGGCAGGCTTGCAGGCAGGTAGGCAGGAAGGTTCGCAGGCAGGCAGGCAAGCAACTCGCAGTCTCGCAGGTAGGTAGGCAGGCCGCAGGCAGGCAGGGAGGCAGGCAAGCAGGCAAGCAAGCTCGCAGGCTCGTAGGCAGGCAGGCAGGCAGGCAGGCTCGCAGGCAGGCAGGCAGCTTCGCAGGCATGCAGGCAGGCAGGCTAGCAGGCAGGTAGGCAGGAAGGTTCGCCGGCAGGCAGGCAGGCTCCCAGGAAGGCAGGCAGGCTTAAAGGCAGGCAGGATGGCAGGTTTACAGGCAGGCAGGCAGGCAGGCAGGCAGGCAGGCAGGCAGGCAGGTTCGCAGGCAGGCAGGCAGGCTCGCAGGCAGGCATGCATGCTTGCAGGCAGGCAGGCAGGCTCGCAGGCAGGCAGGCTCGCAGGCTCGCAGGCAGGCAGGCAGGCAGGCAGGCATGCAGGCAGGTAGTCAGGCAGGCAGGCATGCAGGAAGGCAGGCAAGTAGGCAGGCGGGCAGGCAGGCAGGCAGGCTGGCAGGCTGGCAGACAGGCAGGCAGGCAGATAGGTAGGCAGGCAGGCAGGCAGGCAGGCGCTCAGGCAGGCTGGCAGGCAGGCAGGCTCGCAGGCAGGCATGCAGGCAGGCAGAAAGCAGGCAAGCAAGCTCACAGGCTCGCAGGCAGACAGGCAGACAGGCAGGCAGGCAGGCAGGCAGGAAGGTAGACCGGCAGGCAGGCAGGCAGGCTCGCACCAGGCAGGCTTGTTGGCAGTGAGGCAGGCTTGCAGGCAGGCAGCCAGCCTAGCAGACAGGCAGGCAGGAAGGCTTGCAGGCAGGCAGGCTTGCAGGCAGGCAGGCAGGCAGGCATTCTCGCAGGAAGGCAGGCAGGCAGGCATTCTCGAAGGCAGGCAGGCAGGCAGGCATTCTCGCAGGCAGACATTCTTGCAGGCAGTCAGGCAGGCACGCATTCTCGAAGGCAGGCAGGCAGGCAGGCATTCTCGCAGGCAGGCAGGCAGACAGGCAGGCATTCTCACAGGCAGGCAGGCAGGCATTGTCGCAGGCAGGCAGACAGGCATTCTCGCAGGCAGGCATTGTCGCAGGCAGGCGCACAGGCAGGCATTGTCGCAGGCAGACATTCTCGCAGGCAGGCAGGCAGGCAGGCATGCAGGCAGGCAAGTAGGCTGGCAAGCAAGCTTGCAGGCTGCCAGGCAGGCAGGCAGACAGGCAGGCAGGCATGCAGGCAGGCAGGCAGGTAGGCAGGCAGGCAGGCAGGCAGGCCCTCACGCAGGCAGACAGGCAGGCAGGCAGGAAGGCCGCAGGCAGGCAGGCAGGCAGGCAAGTAGGCAAGCAAGCTTGCAGGCTCACAGGCAGGCAGGCAGGCCGCAGGCAGGTACGCAGGCACGCAAACAGGCTAGCAGGCAGGCAAGCAAGCTCGCAGGCTCGCAGGCAGGCAGGCCGCAGGTAGGCAGGCAGGCAGGCAAGCAGGCAAGCAAGCTCGCAGGCAGGCAGGCAGGCAGGAAGTCTAGCAGGCAGGCAGGCTCGCAGGCAGGCAGGCAAGTAGGCAGGCAAGCAAGCTCGCAGGCTCACAGGCAGGCCGGCAGGCAGGCAAGCAAGCTCGCAGGCTCGCAGGCAGGCAGGCAGGCCGCAGGCAGGTAGGCATGCAGGCAAGCAAGCTCGCAGGCTCATAGGCACGCAGGCAGGCAGCCAGGCAGGCAGGCAGGCATTCTCGAAGGCAGGCAGGCAGGCAGGCAGGCAGGCATTCTCACAGGCAGGCAGCCAGTCATTCTCGCACGCAGGCAGCAGGCAATTTCTCAGGCAGACATATTCGCAGGCAGGCAGGCATTCTCACAGGCAGTCAGGCAGGCAGGCATTCTCGAAGGCATTCTCGCAGGCAGGCATTCTCGCAGGCAGGCAGGCAGGCAGGCATTCTCGCAGGCAGGCAGGAAGGCATTCTCGCAGGCAGACATTCTCGCAGGCAGGCAGGCAGGCATTCTCGAAGGCAGGCAGGCAGGCAGGCATTCTCGCAGGCAGGCAGGCATTCTCCAGGCAGGCAGGCAGGCAGGCATTCTCAAAGGCAGGCAGGTAGGCATTCTCAAAGGCAGGCAGGTAGGCATTCTCACAGGTAGGCAGGCAGGCATTCTCGCAGGCAGGCAGGCAGGCAGGCATTCTCGCAGGCAGGCAGGCAGGCATTCTCGCAGGCAGGCAGGCAGGCAGGCAGGCAGGCATTCTCGCAGGCTGGCAGGCAGGCATAATCACAGGCATTCAGGCAGGCAGGCATTCTCCAAGGCATTCTCACAGGCAGACATTCTCACAGCCAGGCAGGCAGGCAGGCAGGCAGGCATTCTCGCAGGAAGGCAGGCAGGCAGGCATTTTCGAAGGCAGGCAGGCAGGCAGGCATTCTCGCAGGCAGACATTCTCGCAGGCAGGCAGGCAGGCAGGCATTCTCGAAGGCAGGCAGGCAGGCAGGCATTCTCACAGGTAGGCAGCCAGGCATTCTCGCAGGCAGGCATTGTCGCAGGCAGGCGCAGAGGCAGGCATTCTCGCAGGCAGGCAGGCAGGCAGGCAGTAAAGCCGGCATTCTCGCAGGCAGGCAGGCAGACAGGCAGGCATGCATTCTCGCAGGCAGGCAGGCAGGCAGGCAGTCATTCTCACAGGCAGGCAGCCAGTCATTCTCGCAGGCAGGCAGACAGGCATTCTTGCAGGCAGGCATTGGCGCCGGAAGGCAGACAGGCATTCTCACAGGCATTCAGGCAGGCAGGCATTCTCCAAGGCATTCTCACAGGCAGACATTCTCGCAGGGAGGCAGGCGGGCATTCTCACAGGCAGACATTCTCACAGTCAGGCAGGCAGGCAGGCAGGCAGGCATTCTCGCAGGAAGGCAGGCAGGCAGGCATTCTCGAAGGCAGGCAGGCAGGCAGGCATTCTCGCAGGCAGACATTCTTGCAGGCAGTCAGGCAGGCACGCATTCTCGAAGGCAGGCAGGCAGGCAGGCATTCTCGCAGGCAGGCAGGCAGACAGGCAGGCATTCTCACAGGCAGGCAGGCAGGCATTGTCGCAGGCAGGCAGACAGGCATTCTCGCAGGCAGGCATTGTCGCAGGCAGGCGCACAGGCAGGCATTGTCGCAGGCAGACATTCTCGCAGGCAGGCAGGCAGGCAGGCATGCAGGCAGGCATTTTTGAAGGCAGGCAGGCAGGCAGGCAGGCATTCTCGCAGGCAGGCAGGCAGGCAGGCATTCTCGCAGGCAGGCAGGCAGGCATGCATTCTCGCAGGCAAGCAGCAGGCATTCTCTCAGGCAGACATATTCACAGGCAGGCAGGCAGGCAGGCATTCTCACAGGCAGTCAGGCAGGCAGGCATTCTCGAAGGCATTCTCGCAGGCAGACATTCTCGCAGGGAGGCAGGCAGGTATTCTCGCAGGCAGGCAGGCAGGCAGGCAGGCAGGCATTCTCGCAGGCAGGCAGGCAGGCATTCTCGCAGGCAGGCTGGAAGGCATTCTCGCAGGCAGACATTCTCGCAGGCAGGCAGGCAGGCAGGCATTCTCGCAGGTAAGCAGGCATTCTCGCAGGCAGGCAGTTAGGCAGGCATTCTCGCAGGCAGGCAGGCAGGCATAATCACAGGCATTCAGGCTGGCAGGCATTGTCAAAGGCATTCTCACAGGCAGACATTCTAGCAGGGAGGCAGGCAGGCATTCTCACAGGCAGACATTCTCACAGCCAGGCAGGCAGGCAGACAGGCAGGCATTCTCGCAGGAAGGCAGGCAGGCAGGCAGGCATTCTCGAAGGCAGACAGGCAGCAAGGCATTCTCGCAGGCAGACATTCTCGCAGGCAGGCAGGCAGGCAGGCAGGCATTCTCGAAGGCAGGCAGGCAGGCAGGCATTCTCACAGGCAGGCAGCCAGTCATTCTCGCACGCAGGCAGCAGGCAATTTCTCAGGCAGACATATTCGCAGGCAGGCAGGCATTCTCACAGGCAGTCAGGCAGGCAGGCATTCTCGAAGGCATTCTCGCAGGCAGGCATTCTCGCAGGCAGGCAGGCAGGCAGGCATTCTCGCAGGCAGGCAGGAAGGCATTCTCGCAGGCAGACATTCTCGCAGGCAGGCAGGCAGGCATTCTCGAAGGCAGGCAGGCAGGCAGGCATTCTCGCAGGCAGGCAGGCATTCTCCAGGCAGGCAGGCAGGCAGGCATTCTCAAAGGCAGGCAGGTAGGCATTCTCAAAGGCAGGCAGGTAGGCATTCTCACAGGTAGGCAGGCAGGCATTCTCGCAGGCAGGCAGGCAGGCAGGCATTCTCGCAGGCAGGCAGGCAGGCATTCTCGCAGGCAGGCAGGCAGGCAGGCAGGCAGGCATTCTCGCAGGCTGGCAGGCAGGCATAATCACAGGCATTCAGGCAGGCAGGCATTCTCCAAGGCATTCTCACAGGCAGACATTCTCACAGCCAGGCAGGCAGGCAGGCAGGCAGGCATTCTCGCAGGAAGGCAGGCAGGCAGGCATTTTCGAAGGCAGGCAGGCAGGCAGGCATTCTCGCAGGCAGACATTCTCGCAGGCAGGCAGGCAGGCAGGCATTCTCGAAGGCAGGCAGGCAGGCAGGCATTCTCACAGGTAGGCAGCCAGGCATTCTCGCAGGCAGGCATTGTCGCAGGCAGGCGCAGAGGCAGGCATTCTCGCAGGCAGGCAGGCAGGCAGGCAGTAAAGCCGGCATTCTCGCAGGCAGGCAGGCAGACAGGCAGGCATGCATTCTCGCAGGCAGGCAGGCAGGCAGGCAGTCATTCTCACAGGCAGGCAGCCAGTCATTCTCGCAGGCAGGCAGACAGGCATTCTTGCAGGCAGGCATTGGCGCCGGAAGGCAGACAGGCATTCTCACAGGCATTCAGGCAGGCAGGCATTCTCCAAGGCATTCTCACAGGCAGACATTCTCGCAGGGAGGCAGGCGGGCATTCTCACAGGCAGACATTCTCACAGTCAGGCAGGCAGGCAGGCAGGCAGGCATTCTCGCAGGAAGGCAGGCAGGCAGGCATTCTCGAAGGCAGGCAGGCAGGCAGGCATTCTCGCAGGCAGACATTCTTGCAGGCAGTCAGGCAGGCACGCATTCTCGAAGGCAGGCAGGCAGGCAGGCATTCTCGCAGGCAGGCAGGCAGACAGGCAGGCATTCTCACAGGCAGGCAGGCAGGCATTGTCGCAGGCAGGCAGACAGGCATTCTCGCAGGCAGGCATTGTCGCAGGCAGGCGCACAGGCAGGCATTGTCGCAGGCAGACATTCTCGCAGGCAGGCAGGCAGGCAGGCATGCAGGCAGGCATTTTTGAAGGCAGGCAGGCAGGCAGGCAGGCATTCTCGCAGGCAGGCAGGCAGGCAGGCATTCTCGCAGGCAGGCAGGCAGGCATGCATTCTCGCAGGCAAGCAGCAGGCATTCTCTCAGGCAGACATATTCACAGGCAGGCAGGCAGGCAGGCATTCTCACAGGCAGTCAGGCAGGCAGGCATTCTCGAAGGCATTCTCGCAGGCAGACATTCTCGCAGGGAGGCAGGCAGGTATTCTCGCAGGCAGGCAGGCAGGCAGGCAGGCAGGCATTCTCGCAGGCAGGCAGGCAGGCATTCTCGCAGGCAGGCTGGAAGGCATTCTCGCAGGCAGACATTCTCGCAGGCAGGCAGGCAGGCAGGCATTCTCGCAGGTAAGCAGGCATTCTCGCAGGCAGGCAGTTAGGCAGGCATTCTCGCAGGCAGGCAGGCAGGCATAATCACAGGCATTCAGGCTGGCAGGCATTGTCAAAGGCATTCTCACAGGCAGACATTCTAGCAGGGAGGCAGGCAGGCATTCTCACAGGCAGACATTCTCACAGCCAGGCAGGCAGGCAGACAGGCAGGCATTCTCGCAGGAAGGCAGGCAGGCAGGCAGGCATTCTCGAAGGCAGACAGGCAGCAAGGCATTCTCGCAGGCAGACATTCTCGCAGGCAGGCAGGCAGGCAGGCAGGCATTCTCGAAGGCAGGCAGGCAGGCAGGCATTCTCACAGGCAGGCAGCCAGTCATTCTCGCACGCAGGCAGCAGGCAATTTCTCAGGCAGACATATTCGCAGGCAGGCAGGCATTCTCACAGGCAGTCAGGCAGGCAGGCATTCTCGAAGGCATTCTCGCAGGCAGGCATTCTCGCAGGCAGGCAGGCAGGCAGGCATTCTCGCAGGCAGGCAGGAAGGCATTCTCGCAGGCAGACATTCTCGCAGGCAGGCAGGCAGGCATTCTCGAAGGCAGGCAGGCAGGCAGGCATTCTCGCAGGCAGGCAGGCATTCTCCAGGCAGGCAGGCAGGCAGGCATTCTCAAAGGCAGGCAGGTAGGCATTCTCAAAGGCAGGCAGGTAGGCATTCTCACAGGTAGGCAGGCAGGCATTCTCGCAGGCAGGCAGGCAGGCAGGCATTCTCGCAGGCAGGCAGGCAGGCATTCTCGCAGGCAGGCAGGCAGGCAGGAAGGCAGGCATTCTCGCAGGCTGGCAGGCAGGCATAATCACAGGCATTCAGGCAGGCAGGCATTCTCCAAGGCATTCTCACAGGCAGACATTCTCACAGCCAGGCAGGCAGGCAGGCAGGCAGGCATTCTCGCAGGAAGGCAGGCAGGCAGGCATTTTCGAAGGCAGGCAGGCAGGCAGGCATTCTCGCAGGCAGACATTCTCGCAGGCAGGCAGGCAGGCAGGCATTCTCGCAGGCATGCATTGTCGCAGGCAGGCGCAGAGGCAGGCATTCTCGCAGGCAGGCAGGCAGGCAGGCAGTAAAGCCGGCATTCTCGCAGGCAGGCAGGCAGACAGGCAGGCATGCATTCTCGCAGGCAGGCAGGCAGGCAGGCAGTCATTCTCACAGGCAGGCAGCCAGTCATTCTCGCAGGCAGGCAGACAGGCATTCTTGCAGGCAGGCATTGGCGCCGGAAGGCAGACAGGCATTCTCACAGGCATTCAGGCAGGCAGGCATTCTCCAAGGCATTCTCACAGGCAGACATTCTCGCAGGGAGGCAGGCGGGCATTCTCACAGGCAGACATTCTCACAGTCAGGCAGGCAGGCAGGCAGGCAGGCATTCTCGCAGGAAGGCAGGCAGGCAGGCATTCTCGAAGGCAGGCAGGCAGGCAGGCATTCTCGCAGGCAGACATTCTTGCAGGCAGTCAGGCAGGCACGCATTCTCGAAGGCAGGCAGGCAGGCAGGCATTCTCGCAGGCAGGCAGGCAGACAGGCAGGCATTCTCACAGGCAGGCAGGCAGGCATTGTCGCAGGCAGGCAGACAGGCATTCTCGCAGGCAGGCATTGTCGCAGGCAGGCGCACAGGCAGGCATTGTCGCAGGCAGACATTCTCGCAGGCAGGCAGGCAGGCAGGCATGCAGGCAGGCAAGTAGGCTGGCAAGCAAGCTTGCAGGCTGCCAGGCAGGCAGGCAGACAGGCAGGCAGGCATGCAGGCAGGCAGGCAGGTAGGCAGGCAGGCAGGCAGGCAGGCCCTCACGCAGGCAGACAGGCAGGCAGGCAGGAAGGCCGCAGGCAGGCAGGCAGGCAGGCAAGTAGGCAAGCAAGCTTGCAGGCTCACAGGCAGGCAGGCAGGCCGCAGGCAGGTACGCAGGCACGCAAACAGGCTAGCAGGCAGGCAAGCAAGCTCGCAGGCTC
The DNA here is from genome assembly GCF_050624435.1 of Tenrec ecaudatus. Taxonomy (NCBI): domain Eukaryota; kingdom Metazoa; phylum Chordata; class Mammalia; order Afrosoricida; family Tenrecidae; genus Tenrec; species Tenrec ecaudatus. The sequence continues at coordinate 782,071 of NW_027457634.1, read as the reverse complement.
GCAGGCAGGCAGGCCGCAGGTAGGCAGGCAGGCAGGCAAGCAGGCAAGCAAGCTCGCAGGCAGGCAGGCAGGCAGGAAGTCTAGCAGGCAGGCAGGCTCGCAGGCAGGCAGGCAAGTAGGCAGGCAAGCAAGCTCGCAGGCTCACAGGCAGGCCGGCAGGCAGGCAAGCAAGCTCGCAGGCTCGCAGGCAGGCAGGCAGGCCGCAGGCAGGTAGGCATGCAGGCAAGCAAGCTCGCAGGCTCATAGGCACGCAGGCAGGCAGCCAGGCAGGCAGGCATGCAGGCAGGTAGGCAGGCAGGCAGGCAGGCAGGCTCGCACCAGGCAGGGTTGTTGGCAGGCAGGCAGGCAGGCAGGCAGGCTCGCAAGCAGGCAGCCAGGCTAGCAGGCAGGCAAGCAGGCAGGCAGGCAGGCATGCATGCAGACAAACAGGTCGGCAGGCAGGCAGGCAGGCAGGCTTGCACGAGGTAGGCTCGCTGGCAAGCAGGCAGGCAGGCTCGCAGGCAGGTAGGCAGGAAGGTTCGCAGGCAGGCAGGCAGGCAAACAAGCTCGCAGGCTCGCAGGACAGGCAGGCAGGGCACAGGAAGGTAGGCAGGCAGGCTCGCAGGTAGGCAGGCAGGCAGGCAGGCATCCAGGCTAGCAGGCTAGCAGGCAGGCAAACAAGCACGCAGGCTCGCCGGCAGGCAGGCAGGCCGCAGGTAGGCAGGCAGGCAGGCAGGCAGGAAGGCTAGCAGGCAGGCAGGCTCACAGGCAGTCAGGCAGGCAGGCATTCTCAAAGGCAGGCAGGTAGGCATTCTCACAGGTAGGCAGGCAGGCATTCTCGCAGGCAGGCAGGCAGGCAGGCATTCTCGCAGGTAAGCAGGCATTCTCCAGGCAGGCAGGCAGGCAGGCATTCTCAAAGGCAGGCAGGTAGGCATTCTCACAGGTAGGCAGGCAGGCATTCTCGCAGGCAGGCAGGCAGGCAGGCATTCTCGCAGGCAGGCAGGCAGGCATAATCACAGGCATTCAGGCAGGCAGGCAGGCATTGTCAAAGGCATTCTCACAGGCAGACAATCTAGCAGGGAGGCAGGCAGGCATTCTCACAGGCAGACATTCTCACAGCCAGGCAGGCAGGCAGATAGGCAGGCATTCTCGCAGGAAGGCAGGCAGGCAGGCAGGCATTCTCAAAGGCAGACAGGCAGGCAGGCATTCTCGCAGGCAGACATTCTCGCAGGCAGGCAGGCAGGCAGGCAGGCATTCTCGAAGGCAGGCAGGCAGGCAGGCAGGCATTCTCACAGGCAGGCAGCCAGTCATTCTCGCACGCAGGCAGCAGGCATTCTCTCAGGCAGACATATTCGCAGGCAGGCAGGCATTCTCACAGGCAGTCAGGCAGGCAGGCATTCTCGAAGGCATTCTCGCAGGCAGGCATTCTCGCAGGCAGGCAGGCAGGCAGGCATTCTCGCAGGCAGGCAGGAAGGCATTCTCGCAGGCAGACATTCTCGCAGGCAGGCAGGCAGGCATTCTCGAAGGCAGGCAGGCAGGCAGGCATTCTCGCAGGCAGGCAGGCATTCTCCAGGCAGGCAGGCAGGCAGGCATTCTCAAAGGCAGGCAGGTAGGCATTCTCAAAGGCAGGCAGGTAGGCATTCTCACAGGTAGGCATGCAGGCATTCTCGCAGGCAGGCAGGCAGGCAGGCATTCTCGCAGGCAGGCAGGCAGGCATTCTCGCAGGCAGGCAGGCAGGCATTCTCGCAGGCTGGCAGGCAGGCATAATCACAGGCATTCAGGCAGGCAGGCATTCTCCAAGGCATTCTCACAGGCAGACATTCTCACAGCCAGGCAGGCAGGCAGGCAGGCAGGCATTCTCGCAGGAAGGCAGGCAGGCAGGCATTCTCGAAGGCAGGCAGGCAGGCAGGCATTCTCGCAGGCAGACATTCTCGCAGGCAGGCAGGCAGGCAGGCATTCTCGAAGGCAGGCAGGCAGGCAGGCATTCTCACAGGTAGGCAGCCAGGCATTCTCGCAGGCAGGCATTGTCGCAGGCAGGCGCAGAGGCAGGCATTCTCGCAGGCAGGCAGGCAGGCAGGCAGTAAAGCCGGCATTCTCGCAGGCAGGCAGGCAGGCAGGCAGGCATGCATTCTCGCAGGCAGGCAGGCAGGCAGGCAGTCATTCTCACAGGCAGGCAGCCAGTCATTCTCGCAGGCAGGCAGACAGGCATTCTTGCAGGCAGGCATTGGCGCCGGAAGGCAGGCAGGCATTCTCACAGGCATTCAGGCAGGCAGGCATTCTCCAAGGCATTCTCACAGGCAGACATTCTCGCAGGGAGGCAGGCGGGCATTCTCACAGGCAGACATTCTCACAGTCAGGCAGGCAGGCAGGCAGGCAGGCATTCTCGCAGGAAGGCAGGCAGGCAGGCATTCTCGAAGGCAGGCAGGCAGGCAGGCATTCTCGCAGGCAGACATTCTTGCAGGCAGTCAGGCAGGCACGCATTCTCGAAGGCAGGCAGGCAGGCAGGCATTCTCGCAGGCAGGCAGGCAGACAGGCAGGCATTCTCACAGGCAGGCAGGCAGGCATTGTCGCAGGTAGGCAGCCAGTCATTCTCGCAGGCAGGCAGCAGGCATTCTCTCAGGCAGACATATTCGCAGGCAGGCAGGCAGGCAGGCATTCTCACAGGCAGTCAGGCAGGCAGGCATTCTCGAAGGCATTCTCGCAGGCAGGCATTCTCGCAGGCAGGCAGGCAGGCATTCTCGCAGGCAGGCTGGAAGGCATTCTCGCAGGCAGACATTCTCGCAGGCAGGCAGGCAGGCAGGCAGGCAGGCAGGCAGGCATTCTCACAAGCAGGCAGGCAGGCAGGCATTCTCGCAGGCAGGCAGGCATTCTCCAGGCAGGCAGGCAGGCAGGCATTCTCAAAGGCAGGCAGGTAGGCATTCTCACAGGTAGGCAGGCAGGCATTCTCGCAGGCAGGCAGGCAGGCAGGCATTCTCGCAGGCAGGCAGGCAGGCATAATCACAGGCATTCAGGCAGGCAGGCAGGCATTGTCAAAGGCATTCTCACAGGCAGACAATCTAGCAGGGAGGCAGGCAGGCATTCTCACAGGCAGACATTCTCACAGCCAGGCAGGCAGGCAGATAGGCAGGCATTCTCGCAGGAAGGCAGGCAGGCAGGCAGGCATTCTCAAAGGCAGACAGGCAGGCAGGCATTCTCGCAGGCAGACATTCTCGCAGGCAGGCAGGCAGGCAGGCAGGCATTCTCGAAGGCAGGCAGGCAGGCAGGCAGGCATTCTCACAGGCAGGCAGCCAGTCATTCTCGCACGCAGGCAGCAGGCATTCTCTCAGGCAGACATATTCGCAGGCAGGCAGGCATTCTCACAGGCAGTCAGGCAGGCAGGCATTCTCGAAGGCATTCTCGCAGGCAGGCATTCTCGCAGGCAGGCAGGCAGGCAGGCATTCTCGCAGGCAGGCAGGAAGGCATTCTCGCAGGCAGACATTCTCGCAGGCAGGCAGGCAGGCATTCTCGAAGGCAGGCAGGCATTCTCGCAGGCAGGCAGGCATTCTCCAGGCAGGCAGGCAGGCAGGCATTCTCAAAGGCAGGCAGGTAGGCATTCTCAAAGGCAGGCAGGTAGGCATTCTCACAGGTAGGCAGGCAGGCATTCTCGCAGGCAGGCAGGCAGGCAGGCATTCTCGCAGGCAGGCAGGCAGGCATTCTCGCAGGCAGGCAGGCAGGCATTCTCGCAGGCTGGCAGGCAGGCATAATCACAGGCATTCAGGCAGGCAGGCATTCTCCAAGGCATTCTCACAGGCAGACATTCTCACAGCCAGGCAGGCAGGCAGGCAGGCAGGCATTCTCGCAGGAAGGCAGGCAGGCAGGCATTCTCGAAGGCAGGCAGGCAGGCAGGCATTCTCGCAGGCAGACATTCTCGCAGGCAGGCAGGCAGGCAGGCATTCTCGAAGGCAGGCAGGCAGGCAGGCATTCTCACAGGTAGGCAGCCAGGCATTCTCGCAGGCAGGCATTGTCGCAGGCAGGCGCAGAGGCAGGCATTCTCGCAGGCAGGCAGGCAGGCAGGCAGTAAAGCCGGCATTCTCGCAGGCAGGCAGGCAGACAGGCAGGCATGCATTCTCGCAGGCAGGCAGGCAGGCAGGCAGTCATTCTCACAGGCAGGCAGCCAGTCATTCTCGCAGGCAGGCAGACAGGCATTCTTGCAGGCAGGCATTGGCGCCGGAAGGCAGACAGGCATTCTCACAGGCATTCAGGCAGGCAGGCATTCTCCAAGGCATTCTCACAGGCAGACATTCTCGCAGGGAGGCAGGCGGGCATTCTCACAGGCAGACATTCTCACAGTCAGGCAGGCAGGCAGGCAGGCAGGCATTCTCGCAGGAAGGCAGGCAGGCAGGCATTCTCGAAGGCAGGCAGGCAGGCAGGCATTCTCGCAGGCAGACATTCTTGCAGGCAGTCAGGCAGGCACGCATTCTCGAAGGCAGGCAGGCAGGCAGGCATTCTCGCAGGCAGGCAGGCAGACAGGCAGGCATTCTCACAGGCAGGCAGGCAGGCATTGTCGCAGGCAGGCAGACAGGCATTCTCGCAGGCAGGCATTTTCGCAGGCAGGCGCACAGGCAGGCATTGTCGCAGGCAGACATTCTCGCAGGCAGGCAGGCATGCAGGCAGGCATTTTCGAAGGCAGGCAGGCAGGCAGGCAGGCAGGCAGGCATTCTCGCAGGCAGGCAGGCAGGCAGGCATTCTCGCAGGCAAGCAGCAGGCATTCTCTCAGGCAGACATATTCACAGGCAGGCAGGCAGGCAGGCATTCTCACAGGCAGTCAGGCAGGCAGGCATTCTCGAAGGCATTCTCGCAGGCAGACATTCTCGCAGGGAGGCAGGCAGGCATTCTCGCAGGCAGGCAGGCAGGCATTCTCGCAGGCAGGCAGGCAGGCATTCTCGCAGGCAGGCTGGAAGGCATTCTCGCAGGCAGACATTCTCGCAGGCAGGCAGGCAGGCAGGCATTCTCACAGGCAGGCAGGCAGGCAGGCATTCTCGCAGGCAGGCAGGCATTCTCCAGGCAGGCAGGCAGGCAGGCATTCTCAAAGGCAGGCAGGTAGGCATTCTCAAAGGCAGGCAGGTAAGCATTCTCACAGGTAGGCAGGCAGGCATTCTCGCAGGCAGGCAGGCAGGCAGGCATTCTCGCAGGTAAGCAGGCATTCTCGCAGCCAGGCAGTTAGGCAGGCATTCTCGCAGGCAGGCAGGCAGGCATAATCACAGGCATTCAGGCAGGCAGGCATTGTCAAAGGCATTCTCACAGGCAGACATTCTAGCAGGGAGGCAGGCAGGCATTCTAACAGGCAGACATTCTCACAGCCAGGCAGGCAGGCAGACAGGCAGGCATTCTCGCAGGAAGGCAGGCAGGCAGGCAGGCATTCTCGAAGGCAGACAGGCAGGCAGGCATTCTCGCAGGCAGACATTCTCGCAGGCAGGCAGGCAGGCAGGCATTCTCGAAGGCAGGCAGGCAGGCAGGCAGGCAGGCATTCTCACAGGCAGGCAGCCAGTCATTCTCGCACGCAGGCAGCAGGCAATTTCTCAGGCAGACATATTCGCAGGCAGGCAGGCATTCTCACAGGCAGTCAGGCAGGCAGGCATTCTCGAAGGCATTCTCGCAGGCAGGCATTCTCGCAGGCAGGCAGGCAGGCAGGCATTCTCGCAGGCAGGCAGGAAGGCATTCTCGCAGGCAGACATTCTCGCAGGCAGGCAGGCAGGCATTCTCGAAGGCAGGCAGGCAGGCAGGCATTCTCGCAGGCAGGCAGGCATTCTCCAGGCAGGCAGGCAGGCAGGCATTCTCAAAGGCAGGCAGGTAGGCATTCTCAAAGGCAGGCAGGTAGGCATTCTCACAGGTAGGCAGGCAGGCATTCTCGCAGGCAGGCAGGCAGGCAGGCATTCTCGCAGGCAGGCAGGCAGGCATTCTCGCAGGCAGGCAGGCAGGCAGGCAGGCAGGCATTCTCGCAGGCTGGCAGGCAGGCATAATCACAGGCATTCAGGCAGGCAGGCATTCTCCAAGGCATTCTCACAGGCAGACATTCTCACAGCCAGGCAGGCAGGCAGGCAGGCAGGCATTCTCGCAGGAAGGCAGGCAGGCAGGCATTTTCGAAGGCAGGCAGGCAGGCAGGCATTCTCGCAGGCAGACATTCTCGCAGGCAGGCAGGCAGGCAGGCATTCTCGAAGGCAGGCAGGCAGGCAGGCATTCTCACAGGTAGGCAGCCAGGCATTCTCGCAGGCAGGCATTGTCGCAGGCAGGCGCAGAGGCAGGCATTCTCGCAGGCAGGCAGGCAGGCAGGCAGTAAAGCCGGCATTCTCGCAGGCAGGCAGGCAGACAGGCAGGCATGCATTCTCGCAGGCAGGCAGGCAGGCAGGCAGTCATTCTCACAGGCAGGCAGCCAGTCATTCTCGCAGGCAGGCAGACAGGCATTCTTGCAGGCAGGCATTGGCGCCGGAAGGCAGACAGGCATTCTCACAGGCATTCAGGCAGGCAGGCATTCTCCAAGGCATTCTCACAGGCAGACATTCTCGCAGGGAGGCAGGCGGGCATTCTCACAGGCAGACATTCTCACAGTCAGGCAGGCAGGCAGGCAGGCAGGCATTCTCGCAGGAAGGCAGGCAGGCAGGCATTCTCGAAGGCAGGCAGGCAGGCAGGCATTCTCGCAGGCAGACATTCTTGCAGGCAGTCAGGCAGGCACGCATTCTCGAAGGCAGGCAGGCAGGCAGGCATTCTCGCAGGCAGGCAGGCAGACAGGCAGGCATTCTCACAGGCAGGCAGGCAGGCATTGTCGCAGGCAGGCAGACAGGCATTCTCGCAGGCAGGCATTGTCGCAGGTAGGCGCACAGGCAGGCATTGTCGCAGGCAGACATTCTCGCAGGCAGGCAGGCAGGCAGGCATGCAGGCAGGCATTTTCGAAGGCAGGCAGGCAGGCAGGCAGGCATTCTCGCAGGCAGGCAGGCAGGCAGGCATTCTCGCAGGCAGGCAGGCAGGCATGCATTCTCGCAGGCAAGCAGCAGGCATTCTCTCAGGCAGACATATTCACAGGCAGGCAGGCAGGCAGGCATTCTCACAGGCAGTCAGGCAGGCAGGCATTCTCGAAGGCATTCTCGCAGGCAGACATTCTCGCAGGGAGGCAGGCAGGTATTCTCGCAGGCAGGCAGGCAGGCAGGCAGGCAGGCATTCTCGCAGGCAGGCAGGCAGGCATTCTCGCAGGCAGGCTGGAAGGCATTCTCGCAGGCAGACATTCTCGCAGGCAGGCAGGCAGGCAGGCATTCTCGCAGGTAAGCAGGCATTCTCGCAGGCAGGCAGTTAGGCAGGCATTCTCGCAGGCAGGCAGGCAGGCATAATCACAGGCATTCAGGCTGGCAGGCATTGTCAAAGGCATTCTCACAGGCAGACATTCTAGCAGGGAGGCAGGCAGGCATTCTCACAGGCAGACATTCTCACAGCCAGGCAGGCAGGCAGACAGGCAGGCATTCTCGCAGGAAGGCAGGCAGGCAGGCAGGCATTCTCGAAGGCAGACAGGCAGCAAGGCATTCTCGCAGGCAGACATTCTCGCAGGCAGGCAGGCAGGCAGGCAGGCATTCTCGAAGGCAGGCAGGCAGGCAGGCATTCTCACAGGCAGGCAGCCAGTCATTCTCGCACGCAGGCAGCAGGCAATTTCTCAGGCAGACATATTCGCAGGCAGGCAGGCATTCTCACAGGCAGTCAGGCAGGCAGGCATTCTCGAAGGCATTCTCGCAGGCAGGCATTCTCGCAGGCAGGCAGGCAGGCAGGCATTCTCGCAGGCAGGCAGGAAGGCATTCTCGCAGGCAGACATTCTCGCAGGCAGGCAGGCAGGCATTCTCGAAGGCAGGCAGGCAGGCAGGCATTCTCGCAGGCAGGCAGGCATTCTCCAGGCAGGCAGGCAGGCAGGCATTCTCAAAGGCAGGCAGGTAGGCATTCTCAAAGGCAGGCAGGTAGGCATTCTCACAGGTAGGCAGGCAGGCATTCTCGCAGGCAGGCAGGCAGGCAGGCATTCTCGCAGGCAGGCAGGCAGGCATTCTCGCAGGCAGGCAGGCAGGCAGGAAGGCAGGCATTCTCGCAGGCTGGCAGGCAGGCATAATCACAGGCATTCAGGCAGGCAGGCATTCTCCAAGGCATTCTCACAGGCAGACATTCTCACAGCCAGGCAGGCAGGCAGGCAGGCAGGCATTCTCGCAGGAAGGCAGGCAGGCAGGCATTCTCGAAGGCAGGCAGGCAGGCAGGCATTCTCGCAGGCAGACATTCTCGCAGGCAGGCAGGCAGGCAGGCATTCTCGCAGGCATGCATTGTCGCAGGCAGGCGCAGAGGCAGGCATTCTCGCAGGCAGGCAGGCAGGCAGGCAGTAAAGCCGGCATTCTCGCAGGCAGGCAGGCAGACAGGCAGGCATGCATTCTCGCAGGCAGGCAGGCAGGCAGGCAGTCATTCTCACAGGCAGGCAGCCAGTCATTCTCGCAGGCAGGCAGACAGGCATTCTTGCAGGCAGGCATTGGCGCCGGAAGGCAGACAGGCATTCTCACAGGCATTCAGGCAGGCAGGCATTCTCCAAGGCATTCTCACAGGCAGACATTCTCGCAGGGAGGCAGGCGGGCATTCTCACAGGCAGACATTCTCACAGTCAGGCAGGCAGGCAGGCAGGCAGGCATTCTCGCAGGAAGGCAGGCAGGCAGGCATTCTCGAAGGCAGGCAGGCAGGCAGGCATTCTCGCAGGCAGACATTCTTGCAGGCAGTCAGGCAGGCACGCATTCTCGAAGGCAGGCAGGCAGGCAGGCATTCTCGCAGGCAGGCAGGCAGACAGGCAGGCATTCTCACAGGCAGGCAGGCAGGCATTGTCGCAGGCAGGCAGACAGGCATTCTCGCAGGCAGGCATTGTCGCAGGCAGGCGCACAGGCAGGCATTGTCGCAGGCAGACATTCTCGCAGGCAGGCAGGCAGGCAGGCATGCAGGCAGGCAAGTAGGCTGGCAAGCAAGCTTGCAGGCTGCCAGGCAGGCAGGCAGACAGGCAGGCAGGCATGCAGGCAGGCAGGCAGGTAGGCAGGCAGGCAGGCAGGCAGGCCCTCACGCAGGCAGACAGGCAGGCAGGCAGGAAGGCCGCAGGCAGGCAGGCAGGCAGGCAAGTAGGCAAGCAAGCTTGCAGGCTCACAGGCAGGCAGGCAGGCCGCAGGCAGGTACGCAGGCACGCAAACAGGCTAGCAGGCAGGCAAGCAAGCTCGCAGGCTCGCAGGCAGGCAGGCCGCAGGTAGGCAGGCAGGCAGGCAAGCAGGCAAGCAAGCTCGCAGGCAGGCAGGCAGGCAGGAAGTCTAGCAGGCAGGCAGGCTCGCAGGCAGGCAGGCAAGTAGGCAGGCAAGCAAGCTCGCAGGCTCACAGGCAGGCCGGCAGGCAGGCAAGCAAGCTCGCAGGCTCGCAGGCAGGCAGGCAGGCCGCAGGCAGGTAGGCATGCAGGCAAGCAAGCTCGCAGGCTCATAGGCACGCAGGCAGGCAGCCAGGCAGGCAGGCATGCAGGCAGGTAGGCAGGCAGGCAGGCAGGCAGGCTCGCACCAGGCAGGGTTGTTGGCAGGCAGGCAGGCAGGCAGGCAGGCTCGCAAGCAGGCAGCCAGGCTAGCAGGCAGGCAAGCAGGCAGGCAGGCAGGCATGCATGCAGACAAACAGGTCGGCAGGCAGGCAGGCAGGCAGGCTTGCACGAGGTAGGCTCGCTGGCAAGCAGGCAGGCAGGCTCGCAGGCAGGTAGGCAGGAAGGTTCGCAGGCAGGCAGGCAGGCAAACAAGCTCGCAGGCTCGCAGGACAGGCAGGCAGGGCACAGGAAGGTAGGCAGGCAGGCTCGCAGGTAGGCAGGCAGGCAGGCAGGCATCCAGGCTAGCAGGCTAGCAGGCAGGCAAACAAGCACGCAGGCTCGCCGGCAGGCAGGCAGGCCGCAGGTAGGCAGGCAGGCAGGCAGGCAGGAAGGCTAGCAGGCAGGCAGGCTCACAGGCAGTCAGGCAGGCAGGCATTCTCAAAGGCAGGCAGGTAGGCATTCTCACAGGTAGGCAGGCAGGCATTCTCGCAGGCAGGCAGGCAGGCAGGCATTCTCGCAGGTAAGCAGGCATTCTCCAGGCAGGCAGGCAGGCAGGCATTCTCAAAGGCAGGCAGGTAGGCATTCTCACAGGTAGGCAGGCAGGCATTCTCGCAGGCAGGCAGGCAGGCAGGCATTCTCGCAGGCAGGCAGGCAGGCATAATCACAGGCATTCAGGCAGGCAGGCAGGCATTGTCAAAGGCATTCTCACAGGCAGACAATCTAGCAGGGAGGCAGGCAGGCATTCTCACAGGCAGACATTCTCACAGCCAGGCAGGCAGGCAGATAGGCAGGCATTCTCGCAGGAAGGCAGGCAGGCAGGCAGGCATTCTCAAAGGCAGACAGGCAGGCAGGCATTCTCGCAGGCAGACATTCTCGCAGGCAGGCAGGCAGGCAGGCAGGCATTCTCGAAGGCAGGCAGGCAGGCAGGCAGGCATTCTCACAGGCAGGCAGCCAGTCATTCTCGCACGCAGGCAGCAGGCATTCTCTCAGGCAGACATATTCGCAGGCAGGCAGGCATTCTCACAGGCAGTCAGGCAGGCAGGCATTCTCGAAGGCATTCTCGCAGGCAGGCATTCTCGCAGGCAGGCAGGCAGGCAGGCATTCTCGCAGGCAGGCAGGAAGGCATTCTCGCAGGCAGACATTCTCGCAGGCAGGCAGGCAGGCATTCTCGAAGGCAGGCAGGCAGGCAGGCATTCTCGCAGGCAGGCAGGCATTCTCCAGGCAGGCAGGCAGGCAGGCATTCTCAAAGGCAGGCAGGTAGGCATTCTCAAAGGCAGGCAGGTAGGCATTCTCACAGGTAGGCATGCAGGCATTCTCGCAGGCAGGCAGGCAGGCAGGCATTCTCGCAGGCAGGCAGGCAGGCATTCTCGCAGGCAGGCAGGCAGGCATTCTCGCAGGCTGGCAGGCAGGCATAATCACAGGCATTCAGGCAGGCAGGCATTCTCCAAGGCAATCTCACAGGCAGACATTCTCACAGCCAGGCAGGCAGGCAGGCAGGCAGGCATTCTCGCAGGAAGGCAGGCAGGCAGGCATTCTCGAAGGCAGGCAGGCAGGCAGGCATTCTCGCAGGCAGACATTCTCGCAGGCAGGCAGGCAGGCAGGCATTCTCGAAGGCAGGCAGGCAGGCAGGCATTCTCACAGGTAGGCAGCCAGGCATTCTCGCAGGCAGGCATTGTCGCAGGCAGGCGCAGAGGCAGGCATTCTCGCAGGCAGGCAGGCAGGCAGGCAGTAAAGCCGGCATTCTCGCAGGCAGGCAGGCAGACAGGCAGGCATGCATTCTCGCAGGCAGGCAGGCAGGCAGGCAGTCATTCTCACAGGCAGGCAGCCAGTCATTCTCGCAGGCAGGCAGACAGGCATTCTTGCAGGCAGGCATTGGCGCCGGAAGGCAGGCAGGCATTCTCACAGGCATTCAGGCAGGCAGGCATTCTCCAAGGCATTCTCACAGGCAGACATTCTCGCAGGGAGGCAGGCGGGCATTCTCACAGGCAGACATTCTCACAGTCAGGCAGGCAGGCAGGCAGGCAGGCATTCTCGCAGGAAGGCAGGCAGGCAGGCATTCTCGAAGGCAGGCAGGCAGGCAGGCATTCTCGCAGGCAGACATTCTTGCAGGCAGTCAGGCAGGCACGCATTCTCGAAGGCAGGCAGGCAGGCAGGCATTCTCGCAGGCAGGCAGGCAGACAGGCAGGCATTCTCACAGGCAGGCAGGCAGGCATTGTCGCAGGTAGGCAGCCAGTCATTCTCGCAGGCAGGCAGCAGGCATTCTCTCAGGCAGACATATTCGCAGGCAGGCAGGCAGGCAGGCATTCTCACAGGCAGTCAGGCAGGCAGGCATTCTCGAAGGCATTCTCGCAGGCAGGCATTCTCGCAGGCAGGCAGGCAGGCATTCTCGCAGGCAGGCTGGAAGGCATTCTCGCAGGCAGACATTCTCGCAGGCAGGCAGGCAGGCAGGCAGGCAGGCAGGCATTCTCACAAGCAGGCAGGCAGGCAGGCATTCTCGCAGGCAGGCAGGCATTCTCCAGGCAGGCAGGCAGGCAGGCATTCTCAAAGGCAGGCAGGTAGGCATTCTCACAGGTAGGCAGGCAGGCATTCTCGCAGGCAGGCAGGCAGGCAGGCATTCTCGCAGGCAGGCAGGCAGGCATAATCACAGGCATTCAGGCAGGCAGGCAGGCATTGTCAAAGGCATTCTCACAGGCAGACAATCTAGCAGGGAGGCAGGCAGGCATTCTCACAGGCAGACATTCTCACAGCCAGGCAGGCAGGCAGATAGGCAGGCATTCTCGCAGGAAGGCAGGCAGGCAGGCAGGCATTCTCAAAGGCAGACAGGCAGGCAGGCATTCTCGCAGGCAGACATTCTCGCAGGCAGGCAGGCAGGCAGGCAGGCATTCTCGAAGGCAGGCAGGCAGGCAGGCAGGCATTCTCACAGGCAGGCAGCCAGTCATTCTCGCACGCAGGCAGCAGGCATTCTCTCAGGCAGACATATTCGCAGGCAGGCAGGCATTCTCACAGGCAGTCAGGCAGGCAGGCATTCTCGAAGGCATTCTCGCAGGCAGGCATTCTCGCAGGCAGGCAGGCAGGCAGGCATTCTCGCAGGCAGGCAGGAAGGCATTCTCGCAGGCAGACATTCTCGCAGGCAGGCAGGCAGGCATTCTCGAAGGCAGGCAGGCAGGCAGGCATTCTCGCAGGCAGGCAGGCATTCTCCAGGCAGGCAGGCAGGCAGGCATTCTCAAAGGCAGGCAGGTAGGCATTCTCAAAGGCAGGCAGGTAGGCATTCTCACAGGTAGGCATGCAGGCATTCTCGCAGGCAGGCAGGCAGGCAGGCATTCTCGCAGGCAGGCAGGCAGGCATTCTCGCAGGCAGGCAGGCAGGCATTCTCGCAGGCTGGCAGGCAGGCATAATCACAGGCATTCAGGCAGGCAGGCATTCTCCAAGGCATTCTCACAGGCAGACATTCTCACAGCCAGGCAGGCAGGCAGGCAGGCAGGCATTCTCGCAGGAAGGCAGGCAGGCAGGCATTCTCGAAGGCAGGCAGGCAGGCAGGCATTCTCGCAGGCAGACATTCTCGCAGGCAGGCAGGCAGGCAGGCATTCTCGAAGGCAGGCAGGCAGGCAGGCATTCTCACAGGTAGGCAGCCAGGCATTCTCGCAGGCAGGCATTGTCGCAGGCAGGCGCAGAGGCAGGCATTCTCGCAGGCAGGCAGGCAGGCAGGCAGTAAAGCCGGCATTCTCGCAGGCAGGCAGGCAGACAGGCAGGCATGCATTCTCGCAGGCAGGCAGGCAGGCAGGCAGTCATTCTCACAGGCAGGCAGCCAGTCATTCTCGCAGGCAGGCAGACAGGCATTCTTGCAGGCAGGCATTGGCGCCGGAAGGCAGACAGGCATTCTCACAGGCATTCAGGCAGGCAGGCATTCTCCAAGGCATTCTCACAGGCAGACATTCTCGCAGGGAGGCAGGCGGGCATTCTCACAGGCAGACATTCTCACAGTCAGGCAGGCAGGCAGGCAGGCAGGCATTCTCGCAGGAAGGCAGGCAGGCAGGCATTCTCGAAGGCAGGCAGGCAGGCAGGCATTCTCGCAGGCAGACATTCTTGCAGGCAGTCAGGCAGGCACGCATTCTCGAAGGCAGGCAGGCAGGCAGGCATTCTCGCAGGCAGGCAGGCAGACAGGCAGGCATTCTCACAGGCAGGCAGGCAGGCATTGTCGCAGGCAGGCAGACAGGCATTCTCGCAGGCAGGCATTGTCGCAGGCAGGCGCACAGGCAGGCATTGTCGCAGGCAGACATTCTCGCAGGCAGGCAGGCAGGCAGGCATGCAGGCAGGCAAGTAGGCTGGCAAGCAAGCTTGCAGGCTGCCAGGCAGGCAGGCAGACAGGCAGGCAGGCATGCAGGCAGGCAGGCAGGTAGGCAGGCAGGCAGGCAGGCAGGCCCTCACGCAGGCAGACAGGCAGGCAGGCAGGAAGGCCGCAGGCAGGCAGGCAGGCAGGCAAGTAGGCAAGCAAGCTTGCAGGCTCACAGGCAGGCAGGCAGGCCGCAGGCAGGTACGCAGGCACGCAAACAGGCTAGCAGGCAGGCAAGCAAGCTCGCAGGCTCGCAGGCAGGCAGGCCGCAGGTAGGCAGGCAGGCAGGCAAGCAGGCAAGCAAGCTCGCAGGCAGGCAGGCAGGCAGGAAGTCTAGCAGGCAGGCAGGCTCGCAGGCAGGCAGGCAAGTAGGCAGGCAAGCAAGCTCGCAGGCTCACAGGCAGGCCGGCAGGCAGGCAAGCAAGCTCGCAGGCTCGCAGGCAGGCAGGCAGGCCGCAGGCAGGTAGGCATGCAGGCAAGCAAGCTCGCAGGCTCATAGGCACGCAGGCAGGCAGCCAGGCAGGCAGGCATGCAGGCAGGTAGGCAGGCAGGCAGGCAGGCAGGCTCGCACCAGGCAGGGTTGTTGGCAGGCAGGCAGGCAGGCAGGCAGGCTCGCAAGCAGGCAGCCAGGCTAGCAGGCAGGCAAGCAGGCAGGCAGGCAGGCATGCATGCAGACAAACAGGTCGGCAGGCAGGCAGGCAGGCAGGCTTGCACGAGGTAGGCTCGCTGGCAAGCAGGCAGGCAGGCTCGCAGGCAGGTAGGCAGGAAGGTTCGCAGGCAGGCAGGCAGGCAAACAAGCTCGCAGGCTCGCAGGACAGGCAGGCAGGGCACAGGAAGGTAGGCAGGCAGGCTCGCAGGTAGGCAGGCAGGCAGGCAGGCATCCAGGCTAGCAGGCTAGCAGGCAGGCAAACAAGCACGCAGGCTCGCCGGCAGGCAGGCAGGCCGCAGGTAGGCAGGCAGGCAGGCAGGCAGGAAGGCTAGCAGGCAGGCAGGCTCACAGGCAGTCAGGCAGGCAGGCATTCTCAAAGGCAGGCAGGTAGGCATTCTCACAGGTAGGCAGGCAGGCATTCTCGCAGGCAGGCAGGCAGGCAGGCATTCTCGCAGGTAAGCAGGCATTCTCCAGGCAGGCAGGCAGGCAGGCATTCTCAAAGGCAGGCAGGTAGGCATTCTCACAGGTAGGCAGGCAGGCATTCTCGCAGGCAGGCAGGCAGGCAGGCATTCTCGCAGGCAGGCAGGCAGGCATAATCACAGGCATTCAGGCAGGCAGGCAGGCATTGTCAAAGGCATTCTCACAGGCAGACAATCTAGCAGGGAGGCAGGCAGGCATTCTCACAGGCAGACATTCTCACAGCCAGGCAGGCAGGCAGATAGGCAGGCATTATCGCAGGAAGGCAGGCAGGCAGGCAGGCATTCTCAAAGGCAGACAGGCAGGCAGGCATTCTCGCAGGCAGACATTCTCGCAGGCAGGCAGGCAGGCAGGCAGGCATTCTCGAAGGCAGGCAGGCAGGCAGGCAGGCATTCTCACAGGCAGGCAGCCAGTCATTCTCGCACGCAGGCAGCAGGCATTCTCTCAGGCAGACATATTCGCAGGCAGGCAGGCATTCTCACAGGCAGTCAGGCAGGCAGGCATTCTCGAAGGCATTCTCGCAGGCAGGCATTCTCGCAGGCAGGCAGGCAGGCAGGCATTCTCGCAGGCAGGCAGGAAGGCATTCTCGCAGGCAGACATTCTCGCAGGCAGGCAGGCAGGCATTCTCGAAGGCAGGCAGGCAGGCAGGCATTCTCGCAGGCAGGCAGGCATTCTCCAGGCAGGCAGGCAGGCAGGCATTCTCAAAGGCAGGCAGGTAGGCATTCTCAAAGGCAGGCAGGTAGGCATTCTCACAGGTAGGCAGGCAGGCATTCTCGCAGGCAGGCAGGCAGGCAGGCAGGCATTCTCGCAGGCAGGCAGGCAGGCATTCTCGCAGGCAGGCAGGCAGGCAGGAAGGCAGGCATTCTCGCAGGCTGGCAGGCAGGCATAATCACAGGCATTCAGGCAGGCAGGCATTCTCCAAGGCATTCTCACAGGCAGACATTCTCACAGCCAGGCAGGCAGGCAGGCAGGCAGGCATTCTCGCAGGAAGGCAGGCAGGCAGGCATTTTCGAAGGCAGGCAGGCAGGCAGGCATTCTCGCAGGCAGACATTCTCGCAGGCAGGCAGGCAGGCAGGCATTCTCGCAGGCATGCATTGTCGCAGGCAGGCGCAGAGGCAGGCATTCTCGCAGGCAGGCAGGCAGGCAGGCAGTAAAGCCGGCATTCTCGCAGGCAGGCAGGCAGACAGGCAGGCATGCATTCTCGCAGGCAGGCAGGCAGGCAGGCAGTCATTCTCACAGGCAGGCAGCCAGTCATTCTCGCAGGCAGGCAGACAGGCATTCTTGCAGGCAGGCATTGGCGCCGGAAGGCAGACAGGCATTCTCACAGGCATTCAGGCAGGCAGGCATTCTCCAAGGCATTCTCACAGGCAGACATTCTCGCAGGGAGGCAGGCGGGCATTCTCACAGGCAGACATTCTCACAGTCAGGCAGGCAGGCAGGCAGGCAGGCATTCTCGCAGGAAGGCAGGCAGGCAGGCATTCTCGAAGGCAGGCAGGCAGGCAGGCATTCTCGCAGGCAGACATTCTTGCAGGCAGTCAGGCAGGCACGCATTCTCGAAGGCAGGCAGGCAGGCAGGCATTCTCGCAGGCAGGCAGGCAGACAGGCAGGCATTCTCACAGGCAGGCAGGCAGGCATTGTCGCAGGCAGGCAGACAGGCATTCTCGCAGGCAGGCATTGTCGCAGGCAGGCGCACAGGCAGGCATTGTCGCAGGCAGACATTCTCGCAGGCAGGCAGGCAGGCAGGCATGCAGGCAGGCAAGTAGGCTGGCAAGCAAGCTTGCAGGCTGCCAGGCAGGCAGGCAGACAGGCAGGCAGGCATGCAGGCAGGCAGGCAGGTAGGCAGGCAGGCAGGCAGGCAGGCCCTCACGCAGGCAGACAGGCAGGCAGGCAGGAAGGCCGCAGGCAGGCAGGCAGGCAGGCAAGTAGGCAAGCAAGCTTGCAGGCTCACAGGCAGGCAGGCAGGCCGCAGGCAGGTACGCAGGCACGCAAACAGGCTAGCAGGCAGGCAAGCAAGCTCGCAGGCTCGCAGGCAGGCAGGCCGCAGGTAGGCAGGCAGGCAGGCAAGCAGGCAAGCAAGCTCGCAGGCAGGCAGGCAGGCAGGAAGTCTAGCAGGCAGGCAGGCTCGCAGGCAGGCAGGCAAGTAGGCAGGCAAGCAAGCTCGCAGGCTCACAGGCAGGCCGGCAGGCAGGCAAGCAAGCTCGCAGGCTCGCAGGCAGGCAGGCAGGCCGCAGGCAGGTAGGCATGCAGGCAAGCAAGCTCGCAGGCTCATAGGCACGCAGGCAGGCAGCCAGGCAGGCAGGCATGCAGGCAGGTAGGCAGGCAGGCAGGCAGGCAGGCTCGCACCAGGCAGGGTTGTTGGCAGGCAGGCAGGCAGGCAGGCAGGCTCGCAAGCAGGCAGCCAGGCTAGCAGGCAGGCAAGCAGGCAGGCAGGCAGGCATGCATGCAGACAAACAGGTCGGCAGGCAGGCAGGCAGGCAGGCTTGCACGAGGTAGGCTCGCTGGCAAGCAGGCAGGCAGGCTCGCAGGCAGGTAGGCAGGAAGGTTCGCAGGCAGGCAGGCAGGCAAACAAGCTCGCAGGCTCGCAGGACAGGCAGGCAGGGCACAGGAAGGTAGGCAGGCAGGCTCGCAGGTAGGCAGGCAGGCAGGCAGGCATCCAGGCTAGCAGGCTAGCAGGCAGGCAAACAAGCACGCAGGCTCGCCGGCAGGCAGACAGGCCGCAGGTAGGCAGGCAGGCAGGCAGGCAGGAAGGCTAGCAGGCAGGCAGGCTCACAGGCAGTCAGGCAGGCAGGCATTCTCAAAGGCAGGCAGGTAGGCATTCTCACAGGTAGGCAGGCAGGCATTCTCGCAGGCAGGCAGGCAGGCAGGCATTCTCGCAGGTAAGCAGGCATTCTCCAGGCAGGCAGGCAGGCAGGCATTCTCAAAGGCAGGCAGGTAGGCATTCTCACAGGTAGGCAGGCAGGCATTCTCGCAGGCAGGCAGGCAGGCAGGCATTCTCGCAGGCAGGCAGGCAGGCATAATCACAGGCATTCAGGCAGGCAGGCAGGCATTGTCAAAGGCATTCTCACAGGCAGACAATCTAGCAGGGAGGCAGGCAGGCATTCTCACAGGCAGACATTCTCACAGCCAGGCAGGCAGGCAGATAGGCAGGCATTATCGCAGGAAGGCAGGCAGGCAGGCAGGCATTCTCAAAGGCAGACAGGCAGGCAGGCATTCTCGCAGGCAGACATTCTCGCAGGCAGGCAGGCAGGCAGGCAGGCATTCTCGAAGGCAGGCAGGCAGGCAGGCAGGCATTCTCACAGGCAGGCAGCCAGTCATTCTCGCACGCAGGCAGCAGGCATTCTCTCAGGCAGACATATTCGCAGGCAGGCAGGCATTCTCACAGGCAGTCAGGCAGGCAGGCATTCTCGAAGGCATTCTCGCAGGCAGGCATTCTCGCAGGCAGGCAGGCAGGCAGGCATTCTCGCAGGCAGGCAGGAAGGCATTCTCGCAGGCAGACATTCTCGCAGGCAGGCAGGCAGGCATTCTCGAAGGCAGGCAGGCAGGCAGGCATTCTCGCAGGCAGGCAGGCATTCTCCAGGCAGGCAGGCAGGCAGGCATTCTCAAAGGCAGGCAGGTAGGCATTCTCAAAGGCAGGCAGGTAGGCATTCTCACAGGTAGGCATGCAGGCATTCTCGCAGGCAGGCAGGCAGGCATTCTCGCAGGCAGGCAGGCAGGCATTCTCGCAGGCTGGCAGGCAGGCATAATCACAGGCATTCAGGCAGGCAGGCATTCTCCAAGGCATTCTCACAGGCAGACATTCTCACAGCCAGGCAGGCAGGCAGGCAGGCAGGCATTCTCGCAGGAAGGCAGGCAGGCAGGCATTCTCGAAGGCAGGCAGGCAGGCAGGCATTCTCGCAGGCAGACATTCTCGCAGGCAGGCAGGCAGGCAGGCATTCTCGAAGGCAGGCAGGCAGGCAGGCATTCTCACAGGTAGGCAGCCAGGCATTCTCGCAGGCAGGCATTGTCGCAGGCAGGCGCAGAGGCAGGCATTCTCGCAGGCAGGCAGGCAGGCAGGCAGTAAAGCCGGCATTCTCGCAGGCAGGCAGGCAGACAGGCAGGCATGCATTCTCGCAGGCAGGCAGGCAGGCAGGCAGTCATTCTCACAGGCAGGCAGCCAGTCATTCTCGCAGGCAGGCAGACAGGCATTCTTGCAGGCAGGCATTGGCGCCGGAAGGCAGGCAGGCATTCTCACAGGCATTCAGGCAGGCAGGCATTCTCCAAGGCATTCTCACAGGCAGACATTCTCGCAGGGAGGCAGGCGGGCATTCTCACAGGCAGACATTCTCACAGTCAGGCAGGCAGGCAGGCAGGCAGGCATTCTCGCAGGAAGGCAGGCAGGCAGGCATTCTCGAAGGCAGGCAGGCAGGCAGGCATTCTCGCAGGCAGACATTCTTGCAGGCAGTCAGGCAGGCACGCATTCTCGAAGGCAGGCAGGCAGGCAGGCATTCTCGCAGGCAGGCAGGCAGACAGGCAGGCATTCTCACAGGCAGGCAGGCAGGCATTGTCGCAGGTAGGCAGCCAGTCATTCTCGCAGGCAGGCAGCAGGCATTCTCTCAGGCAGACATATTCGCAGGCAGGCAGGCAGGCAGGCATTCTCACAGGCAGTCAGGCAGGCAGGCATTCTCGAAGGCATTCTCGCAGGCAGGCATTCTCGCAGGCAGGCAGGCAGGCATTCTCGCAGGCAGGCTGGAAGGCATTCTCGCAGGCAGACATTCTCGCAGGCAGGCAGGCAGGCAGGCAGGCAGGCAGGCATTCTCACAAGCAGGCAGGCAGGCAGGCATTCTCGCAGGCAGGCAGGCATTCTCCAGGCAGGCAGGCAGGCAGGCATTCTCAAAGGCAGGCAGGTAGGCATTCTCACAGGTAGGCAGGCAGGCATTCTCGCAGGCAGGCAGGCAGGCAGGCATTCTCGCAGGCAGGCAGGCAGGCATAATCACAGGCATTCAGGCAGGCAGGCAGGCATTGTCAAAGGCATTCTCACAGGCAGACAATCTAGCAGGGAGGCAGGCAGGCATTCTCACAGGCAGACATTCTCACAGCCAGGCAGGCAGGCAGATAGGCAGGCATTCTCGCAGGAAGGCAGGCAGGCAGGCAGGCATTCTCAAAGGCAGACAGGCAGGCAGGCATTCTCGCAGGCAGACATTCTCGCAGGCAGGCAGGCAGGCAGGCAGGCATTCTCGAAGGCAGGCAGGCAGGCAGGCAGGCATTCTCACAGGCAGGCAGCCAGTCATTCTCGCACGCAGGCAGCAGGCATTCTCTCAGGCAGACATATTCGCAGGCAGGCAGGCATTCTCACAGGCAGTCAGGCAGGCAGGCATTCTCGAAGGCATTCTCGCAGGCAGGCATTCTCGCAGGCAGGCAGGCAGGCAGGCATTCTCGCAGGCAGGCAGGAAGGCATTCTCGCAGGCAGACATTCTCGCAGGCAGGCAGGCAGGCATTCTCGAAGGCAGGCAGGCAGGCAGGCATTCTCGCAGGCAGGCAGGCATTCTCCAGGCAGGCAGGCAGGCAGGCATTCTCAAAGGCAGGCAGGTAGGCATTCTCAAAGGCAGGCAGGTAGGCATTCTCACAGGTAGGCATGCAGGCATTCTCGCAGGCAGGCAGGCAGGCAGGCATTCTCGCAGGCAGGCAGGCAGGCATTCTCGCAGGCAGGCAGGCAGGCATTCTCGCAGGCTGGCAGGCAGGCATAATCACAGGCATTCAGGCAGGCAGGCATTCTCCAAGGCATTCTCACAGGCAGACATTCTCACAGCCAGGCAGGCAGGCAGGCAGGCAGGCATTCTCGCAGGAAGGCAGGCAGGCAGGCATTCTCGAAGGCAGGCAGGCAGGAAGGCATTCTCGCAGGCAGACATTCTCGCAGGCAGGCAGGCAGGCAGGCATTCTCGAAGGCAGGCAGGCAGGCAGGCATTCTCACAGGTAGGCAGCCAGGCATTCTCGCAGGCAGGCATTGTCGCAGGCAGGCGCAGAGGCAGGCATTCTCGCAGGCAGGCAGGCAGGCAGGCAGTAAAGCCGGCATTCTCGCAGGCAGGCAGGCAGACAGGCAGGCATGCATTCTCGCAGGCAGGCAGGCAGGCAGGCAGTCATTCTCACAGGCAGGCAGCCAGTCATTCTCGCAGGCAGGCAGACAGGCATTCTTGCAGGCAGGCCATGGCGCCGGAAGGCAGACAGGCATTCTCACAGGCATTCAGGCAGGCAGGCATTCTCCAAGGCATTCTCACAGGCAGACATTCTCGCAGGGAGGCAGGCGGGCATTCTCACAGGCAGACATTCTCACAGTCAGGCAGGCAGGCAGGCAGGCAGGCATTCTCGCAGGAAGGCAGGCAGGCAGGCATTCTCGAAGGCAGGCAGGCAGGCAGGCATTCTCGCAGGCAGACATTCTTGCAGGCAGTCAGGCAGGCACGCATTCTCGAAGGCAGGCAGGCAGGCAGGCATTCTCGCAGGCAGGCAGGCAGACAGGCAGGCATTCTCACAGGCAGGCAGGCAGGCATTGTCGCAGGCAGGCAGACAGGCATTCTCGCAGGCAGGCATTTTCGCAGGCAGGCGCACAGGCAGGCATTGTCGCAGGCAGACATTCTCGCAGGCAGGCAGGCAGGCAGGCATGCAGGCAGGCATTTTCGAAGGCAGGCAGGCAGGCAGGCAGGCAGGCAGGCATTCTCGCAGGCAGGCAGGCAGGCAGGCATTCTCGCAGGCAAGCAGCAGGCATTCTCTCAGGCAGACATATTCACAGGCAGGCAGGCAGGCAGGCATTCTCACAGGCAGTCAGGCAGGCAGGCATTCTCGAAGGCATTCTCGCAGGCAGACATTCTCGCAGGGAGGCAGGCAGGCATTCTCGCAGGCAGGCAGGCAGGCATTCTCGCAGGCAGGCAGGCAGGCATTCTCGCAGGCAGGCTGGAAGGCATTCTCGCAGGCAGACATTCTCGCAGGCAGGCAGGCAGGCAGGCAGGCAGGCATTCTCACAGGCAGGCAGGCAGGCAGGCATTCTCGCAGGCAGGCAGGCATTCTCCAGGCAGGCAGGCAGGCAGGCATTCTCAAAGGCAGGCAGGTAGGCATTCTCAAAGGCAGGCAGGTAAGCATTCTCACAGGTAGGCAGGCAGGCATTCTCGCAGGCAGGCAGGCAGGCAGGCATTCTCGCAGGTAAGCAGGCATTCTCGCAGGCAGGCAGTTAGGCAGGCATTCTCGCAGGCAGGCAGGCAGGCATAATCACAGGCATTCAGGCAGGCAGGCATTGTCAAAGGCATTCTCACAGGCAGACATTCTAGCAGGGAGGCAGGCAGGCATTCTAACAGGCAGACATTCTCACAGCCAGGCAGGCAGGCAGACAGGCAGGCATTCTCGCAGGAAGGCAGGCAGGCAGGCAGGCATTCTCGAAGGCAGACAGGCAGGCAGGCATTCTCGCAGGCAGACATTCTCGCAGGCAGGCAGGCAGGCAGGCATTCTCGAAGGCAGGCAGGCAGGCAGGCAGGCAGGCATTCTCACAGGCAGGCAGCCAGTCATTCTCGCACGCAGGCAGCAGGCAATTTCTCAGGCAGACATATTCGCAGGCAGGCAGGCATTCTCACAGGCAGTCAGGCAGGCAGGCATTCTCGAAGGCATTCTCGCAGGCAGGCATTCTCGCAGGCAGGCAGGCAGGCAGGCATTCTCGCAGGCAGGCAGGAAGGCATTCTCGCAGGCAGACATTCTCGCAGGCAGGCAGGCAGGCATTCTCGAAGGCAGGCAGGCAGGCAGGCATTCTCGCAGGCAGGCAGGCATTCTCCAGGCAGGCAGGCAGGCAGGCATTCTCAAAGGCAGGCAGGTAGGCATTCTCAAAGGCAGGCAGGTAGGCATTCTCACAGGTAGGCAGGCAGGCATTCTCGCAGGCAGGCAGGCAGGCAGGCAGGCATTCTCGCAGGCAGGCAGGCAGGCATTCTCGCAGGCAGGCAGGCAGGCAGGCAGGCAGGCATTCTCGCAGGCTGGCAGGCAGGCATAATCACAGGCATTCAGGCAGGCAGGCATTCTCCAAGGCATTCTCACAGGCAGACATTCTCACAGCCAGGCAGGCAGGCAGGCAGGCAGGCATTCTCGCAGGAAGGCAGGCAGGCAGGCATTTTCGAAGGCAGGCAGGCAGGCAGGCATTGTCGCAGGCAGACATTCTCACAGGCAGGCAGGCAGGCAGGCATTCTCGAAGGCAGGCAGGCAGGCAGGCATTCTCACAGGTAGGCAGCCAGGCATTCTCGCAGGCAGGCATTGTCGCAGGCAGGCGCAGAGGCAGGCATTCTCGCAGGCAGGCAGGCAGGCAGGCAGTAAAGCCGGCATTCTCGCAGGCAGGCAGGCAGACAGGCAGGCATGCATTCTCGCAGGCAGGCAGGCAGGCAGGCAGTCATTCTCACAGGCAGGCAGCCAGTCATTCTCGCAGGCAGGCAGACAGGCATTCTTGCAGGCAGGCATTGGCGCCGGAAGGCAGACAGGCATTCTCACAGGCATTCAGGCAGGCAGGCATTCTCCAAGGCATTCTCACAGGCAGACATTCTCGCAGGGAGGCAGGCGGGCATTCTCACAGGCAGACATTCTCACAGTCAGGCAGGCAGGCAGGCAGGCAGGCATTCTCGCAGGAAGGCAGGCAGGCAGGCATTCTCGAAGGCAGGCAGGCAGGCAGGCATTCTCGCAGGCAGACATTCTTGCAGGCAGTCAGGCAGGCACGCATTCTCGAAGGCAGGCAGGCAGGCAGGCATTCTCGCAGGCAGGCAGGCAGACAGGCAGGCATTCTCACAGGCAGGCAGGCAGGCATTGTCGCAGGCAGGCAGACAGGCATTCTCGCAGGCAGGCATTGTCGCAGGCAGGCGCACAGGCAGGCATTGTCGCAGGCAGACATTCTCGCAGGCAGGCAGGCAGGCAGGCATGCAGGCAGGCATTTTCGAAGGCAGGCAGGCAGGCAGGCAGGCATTCTCGCAGGCAGGCAGGCAGGCAGGCATTCTCGCAGGCAGGCAGGCAGGCATGCATTCTCGCAGGCAAGCAGCAGGCATTCTCTCAGGCAGACATATTCACAGGCAGGCAGGCAGGCAGGCATTCTCACAGGCAGTCAGGTAGGCAGGCATTCTCGAAGGCATTCTCGCAGGCAGACATTCTCGCAGGGAGGCAGGCAGGTATTCTCGCAGGCAGGCAGGCAGGCAGGCAGGCAGGCATTCTCGCAGGCAGGCAGGCAGGCATTCTCGCAGGCAGGCTGGAAGGCATTCTCGCAGGCAGACATTCTCGCAGGCAGGCAGGCAGGCAGGCATTCTCGCAGGTAAGCAGGCATTCTCGCAGGCAGGCAGTTAGGCAGGCATTCTCGCAGGCAGGCAGGCAGGCATAATCACAGGCATTCAGGCTGGCAGGCATTGTCAAAGGCATTCTCACAGGCAGACATTCTAGCAGGGAGGCAGGCAGGCATTCTCACAGGCAGACATTCTCACAGCCAGGCAGGCAGGCAGACAGGCAGGCATTCTCGCAGGAAGGCAGGCAGGCACGCAGGCATTCTCGAAGGCAGACAGGCAGCAAGGCATTCTCGCAGGCAGACATTCTCGCAGGCAGGCAGGCAGGCAGGCAGGCATTCTCGAAGGCAGGCAGGCAGGCAGGCATTCTCACAGGCAGGCAGCCAGTCATTCTCGCACGCAGGCAGCAGGCAATTTCTCAGGCAGACATATTCGCAGGCAGGCAGGCATTCTCACAGGCAGTCAGGCAGGCAGGCATTCTCGAAGGCATTCTCGCAGGCAGGCATTCTCGCAGGCAGGCAGGCAGGCAGGCATTCTCGCAGGCAGGCAGGAAGGCATTCTCGCAGGCAGACATTCTCGCAGGCAGGCAGGCAGGCATTCTCGAAGGCAGGCAGGCAGGCAGGCATTCTCGCAGGCAGGCAGGCATTCTCCAGGCAGGCAGGCAGGCAGGCATTCTCAAAGGCAGGCAGGTAGGCATTCTCAAAGGCAGGCAGGTAGGCATTCTCACAGGTAGGCAGGCAGGCATTCTCGCAGGCAGGCAGGCAGGCAGGCAGGCATTCTCGCAGGCAGGCAGGCAGGCATTCTCGCAGGCAGGCAGGCAGGCAGGAAGGCAGGCATTCTCGCAGGCTGGCAGGCAGGCATAATCACAGGCATTCAGGCAGGCAGGCATTCTCCAAGGCATTCTCACAGGCAGACATTCTCACAGCCAGGCAGGCAGGCAGGCAGGCAGGCATTCTCGCAGGAAGGCAGGCAGGCAGGCATTTTCGAAGGCAGGCAGGCAGGCAGGCATTCTAGCAGGCAGACATTCTCGCAGGCAGGCAGGCAGGCAGGCATTCTCGCAGGCATGCATTGTCGCAGGCAGGCGCAGAGGCAGGCATTCTCGCAGGCAGGCAGGCAGGCAGGCAGTAAAGCCGGCATTCTCGCAGGCAGGCAGGCAGACAGGCAGGCATGCATTCTCGCAGGCAGGCAGGCAGGCAGGCAGTCATTCTCACAGGCAGGCAGCCAGTCATTCTCGCAGGCAGGCAGACAGGCATTCTTGCAGGCAGGCATTGGCGCCGGAAGGCAGACAGGCATTCTCACAGGCATTCAGGCAGGCAGGCATTCTCCAAGGCATTCTCACAGGCAGACATTCTCGCAGGGAGGCAGGCGGGCATTCTCACAGGCAGACATTCTCACAGTCAGGCAGGCAGGCAGGCAGGCAGGCATTCTCGCAGGAAGGCAGGCAGGCAGGCATTCTCGAAGGCAGGCAGGCAGGCAGGCATTCTCGCAGGCAGACATTCTTGCAGGCAGTCAGGCAGGCACGCATTCTCGAAGGCAGGCAGGCAGGCAGGCATTCTCGCAGGCAGGCAGGCAGACAGGCAGGCATTCTCACAGGCAGGCAGGCAGGCATTGTCGCAGGCAGGCAGACAGGCATTCTCGCAGGCAGGCATTGTCGCAGGCAGGCGCACAGGCAGGCATTGTCGCAGGCAGACATTCTCGCAGGCAGGCAGGCAGGCAGGCATGCAGGCAGGCAAGTAGGCTGGCAAGCAAGCTTGCAGGCTGCCAGGCAGGCAGGCAGACAGGCAGGCAGGCATGCAGGCAGGCAGGCAGGTAGGCAGGCAGGCAGGCAGGCAGGCCCTCACGCAGGCAGACAGGCAGGCAGGCAGGAAGGCCGCAGGCAGGCAGGCAGGCAGGCAAGTAGGCAAGCAAGCTTGCAGGCTCACAGGCAGGCAGGCAGGCCGCAGGCAGGTACGCAGGCACGCAAACAGGCTAGCAGGCAGGCAAGCAAGCTCGCAGGCTCGCAGGCAGGCAGGCCGCAGGTAGGCAGGCAGGCAGGCAAGCAGGCAAGCAAGCTCGCAGGCAGGCAGGCAGGCAGGAAGTCTAGCAGGCAGGCAGGCTCGCAGGCAGGCAGGCAAGTAGGCAGGCAAGCAAGCTCGCAGGCTCACAGGCAGGCCGGCAGGCAGGCAAGCAAGCTCGCAGGCTCGCAGGCAGGCAGGCAGGCCGCAGGCAGGTAGGCATGCAGGCAAGCAAGCTCGCAGGCTCATAGGCACGCAGGCAGGCAGCCAGGCAGGCAGGCATGCAGGCAGGTAGGCAGGCAGGCAGGCAGGCAGGCTCGCACCAGGCAGGGTTGTTGGCAGGCAGGCAGGCAGGCAGGCAGGCTCGCAAGCAGGCAGCCAGGCTAGCAGGCAGGCAAGCAGGCAGGCAGGCAGGCATGCATGCAGACAAACAGGTCGGCAGGCAGGCAGGCAGGCAGGCTTGCACGAGGTAGGCTCGCTGGCAAGCAGGCAGGCAGGCTCGCAGGCAGGTAGGCAGGAAGGTTCGCAGGCAGGCAGGCAGGCAAACAAGCTCGCAGGCTCGCAGGACAGGCAGGCAGGGCACAGGAAGGTAGGCAGGCAGGCTCGCAGGTAGGCAGGCAGGCAGGCAGGCATCCAGGCTAGCAGGCTAGCAGGCAGGCAAACAAGCACGCAGGCTCGCCGGCAGGCAGGCAGGCCGCAGGTAGGCAGGCAGGCAGGCAGGCAGGAAGGCTAGCAGGCAGGCAGGCTCACAGGCAGGCAGGCAGGCAAGCAGGTAAGCAAGCTCGCAGGCTCGTAGGCACGCAGGCAGGCAGGCAGGCAGGCAGGCAGGAAGGCTAGCACGCAGGCAGGCTCACAGGCAAGCAGGCAAGTAGGCTGGCAAGCAAGCTTGCAGGCTGCCAGGCAGGAAGGCAGGCAGGCAGGCCCTCAGGCAGGCAGGCAGGCAGGCAGGCAGGAAGGCCACAGGCAGGCAGGCAGGAAGGCAAGTAGGCAAGCAAGCTCGCAGGCTCACAGGCAGGCAGGCAGGCCGCAGGCAGGTAGGCAGGGAGGCAAGCAGGCTAGCAGGCAGGCAAGCAAGCTCGCAGGCTCGCAGGCAGGCAGGCCGCAGGTAGGCAGGCAGGCAGGCAAGCAGGCAAGCAAGCTCGCAGGCTCGCAGGCAGGCAGGCAGGCAGGCAGGAAGGCTAGTAGGCAGGCAGGCTCGCAGGCAGGCAGGCAAGTAGGCAGGCAAGCAAGCTCGCAGGCTCACAGGCAGGCCGGCTGGCAGGCAAGTAAGCTTGCAGGTTCGCAGGCAGGCAGGCATGCAGGCAAACAAGCTCGCAGGCTCGTAGGCACGCAGGCAGGCAGCCAGGCAGGCAGGCATGCAGGCAGGTAGGCAGGCAGGCAGGCAGGCAGGCTCGCACCAGGCAGGGTTGTTGGCAGGCAGGCAGGCAGGCAGGCAGGCTCGCAAGCAGGCAGCCAGGCTAGCAGGCAGGCAAGCAGGCAGGCAGGCAGGCATGCATGCAGACAAACAGGTCGGCAGGCAGGCAGGCAGGCAGGCTTGCACGAGGCAGGCTTGCTGGCAAGCAGGCAGGCAGGCTCGCAGGCAGGTAGGCAGGAAGGTTCGCAGGCAGGCAGGCAGGCAAACAAGCTCGCAGGCTCGCAGGACAGGCAGGCAGGGCGCAGGAAGGTAGGCAGGCAGGCTCGCAGGTAGGCAGGCAGGCAGGCAGGCATCCAGGCTAGCAGGCTAGCAGGCAGGCAAACAAGCACGCAGGCTCACAGGCAGGCAGGCAGGCCGCAGGTAGGCAGGCAGGCAGGCAGGCAGGAAGGCTAGCAGGCAGGCAGGATTGCAGGCAGGAAGGCAGGCAAGCAAGCTCGCTGGCTCGCATGCAGGCAGGCAGGCAGGCATGCAGGCATTCAGGCAGGCAGGTAGGCAGGCAGGCATGCAGGCAGGTAGGCAGGCAGGCAGGAAGGCTAGCAGGCAGGCAGACTCGCAGGCAGGCAGGCAGGTACGTAGGCAAGCAAGCTCACAGGCACTCAGGCATGCAGGCAGGCCGCAGGCAAGCGGGCAGGCAGGCAGGCAAGTAGGCAAGCAAGCTCGCAGGCTCGCAGGCATGCTGGCATGCCGCAGGCAAGCAGGCAGGCAGGCAGGCAAGCAGGCAAGCAAGCTCGCAGGCTCATAGGCACGCAGGCAGGCAGGCAGCCAGGCAGGCAGGAAGGCTAACAGGCAGGCAAGCTCGCAGGCAGGCAGGCAAGTAGGCTGGCAAGCAAGCTTGCAGGCAGGCAGGCAGGCATGCAGGCAGGCAGGTAGGCAGGCAGGCTGGCAGGCAGGAAGGCCGCAGGCAGGCAGGCAGGTAGGCAAGCAGGCAAGCAAGCTCACAGGCTCGCAGGCAGGCAGGCAGACAGGCAGGCAGGCATGCAGGCAGGCAGGTACACAGGCAGGCAGGCAGGCCCGCAGGCTCGCACCAGGCAGGCTTGTTGGCAGGCAGGCAGGCAGGCAGGCATGCAGACAAACTGTTAGGCAGGCAGGCAGGCAGGCAGGCTCGCAGGCAGGCAGGCAGGCAGGCTCGCAGGCAGGCAGGCTGGCAGGCTCTCAGGCAGGGAGGCAGGGAGGCTCGCAGGCAGGCAGGGAAACAAGCAAGCAAGCTTGCAGGCTCGCAGGCAGGCAGGCAGGCTCGCAGGCAGGCAGGCAGGCAGACAGGCAGCCAGGCTAGCAGGCTAGCAGGCAGGCAAGCAAGCTCGCAGGCTCGCAGGCAGGCAGGCAGGCTGCAGGTAGGCAGGCATGCAGGCAAGCAGGCAAGCAAGCTCGCAGGCTCGCAGGCAGGCAGGCAGGCAGGAAGGCTAGCAGGCAGGCAGGCTCGCAGGCAGGCAGGCAAGTAGGCAGGCAAGCATGCTCGCAGGCTCGCAGGCAGGGAGGCAGGCAGGCAGGCAGGCAGGCAGGCAAGCAAGCTCGCAGGCTCGCAGGCAGGCAGGCAGACAGGCAGGCAGGCAGGCATGTAAGCAGGCAGGCAGGCAGGTAGGCAGGCAGGCAGGCAAGCAAACAGGCAGGCAGGCAGGCAGGCTCGCTGGCAGGCAGGCCGGCAGGCAAGCTCACAGGCAGGCAAGCTGGCAGGCTCTCAGGCAGGCAGGCAGGGAGGCTCGCAGGCAGGCAGGGAGGCAGGCAGGGAAACAGGCAAGCAAGCTCGCAGGCTCACAGGCAGGCAGGCATGTAGGCAGGCATGTAGGCAGGCAGGCAGGCAGGCTCGCAGGCAGGCAGGCAGGCAGGCAGGCAGCCAGGCTAGCTGGCTAGCAGGCAGGCAAGCATGCTCCCAGGCTCACAGTCAGGCAGGTAGGCCGCAGGTAGTCAGGAATGAAGGCAAGCAGGCAAGCAAGCTCGCAGGCTCGCAGGCAGGCAGGCAGTCGGGAAGGCTAGCAGGCAGGCAGGCTCGCAGGCAGGCAGGCAGGTACGCAGGCAGGCAGGCAGGTACGCAGGCAAGCAAGCTCGCAGGCTCTCAGGCAGGCAGGCAGGCAGGAAGGCTAGCAGGCAGGCAGGATTGCAGGCAGGAAGGCAGGCAAGCAAGCTCGCTGGCTCGCATGCAGGCAGGCAGGCAGACATGCAGGCATTCAGGCAGGCAGGTAGGCAGGCAGGCATGCAGGCAGGTAGGCAGGCAGGCAGGAAGGCTAGCAGGCAGGCAGGCTCGCAGGCAGGCAGGCAGGTACGTAGGCAAGCAAGCTCGCAGGCTCGCAGGCAGGCAGGCAGGCCGCAGGCAAGCAGGCAGGCAGGCAGGCAAGCAGGCAAGCAAGCTCGCAGGCTCATAGGCACGCAGGCAGGCAGGCAGGCAGGCAGGCAGGCAGGCAGGCAGCCAGGCAGGCAGGAAGGCTAACAGGCAGGCAAGCTCGCAGGCAGGCAGGCAAGTAGGCTGGCAAGCAAGCTTGCAGGCAGGCAGGCAGGAGGCAGGCATGCAGGCAGGCAGGCAGGTAGGCAGGCAGGCTGGCAGGCAGGAAGGCCGCAGGCAGGCAGGCATGTAGGCAGGCAAGCAGGCAAGCAAGCTTGCAGGCTCATAGGCACGCAGGCAGGCAGGCAGGCAGGCAGGCAGGCAGGCAGCCAGGCAGGCAGGAAGGCTAACAGGCAAGCAAGCTCACAGGCTCGCAGGCAGGCAGGCAGACAGGCAGGTACACAGGCAGGCAGGCAGGCCCGCAGGCTCGCACCAGGCAGGCTTGTTGGCAGGCAGGCAGGCAGGCAGGCTCGCAGGCAGGTAGCCAGGCTAGCAGGCAGGCAGGCAGGCAGGCAGGCAGACATGCAGACAAACTGGTAGGGAGGCAGGCAGGCAGGCTTGCACCAGGCAGGCTCGCTGGCAAGCAGGGAGGCAGGCTTGCAGGCTGGTAAGTAGGAAGGTTCCCAGGCTCGCAGGCAGGCAGGCACGCAGGCAGGCAGCAGGCATGTATGCAGGCAGGCCGGCAGGCAAGCAGGCAAGCAAGCTTGCAGGCTCGCAGGCAGGCAGGCTCGCAGGCAGGAAGGAAGGCAGGCAGCCAGGCTAGCAGGCTAGCAGGCAGACAAGCAAGCTCGCAGGCTCGCAGGCTCGCAGGCAGGCCGCAGGTAGGCAGGCATGCAGGCAAGCAGGCAAGCAAGCTCGCAGGCTCGCAGGCAGGCAGGCAGGCAGGGAGGAAGGCTAGCAGGCAGGCAGGCAAGTAGGCAGGCAAGCAAGCTCGCAGGCTCGCAGGCAGGGAGGCAGGCAGGCAGGCAGGCAGGTAGACAGGCAGGCAGGCAGGCAGGCAAGCAAGCTCGCAGGTTCACAGGCAGGCAGGCCGCAGGCAGGCAGGCAAGCAGGCAAGCAAGCTCGCAGGCTCATAGGCACGCAGGCAGGCAGGCATGCAGGTAGACATGCATGCTGGCAGGCAGGCAATCAGGCAGGCAGGCTTGCATGCTCACAGTCCGGCAGCCTCACAGGCAGGCAGGCAAGCAAACAGGCAGGCAGGCAGGCAGGCTCGCAGGCAGGCAGGCAGGCAGGCATGCAGGCAGGGAGGCAGGAAGGCAGGAAGGCTAGCAGGCAGGCAGGCTCACAGGCAGGCAGGCAAGTAGGCAAGCAAGCAAGCTCGCAGGCTCGCAGGCAGGGACGCAGGCAGGCAGGCAGGCAGGTAGACAGGCAGGCAGGCAGGCCGCAGGCAGGAAGGCAGGCAGGCAAGCAGGCAAGCAAGCTCACAGGCTTGCAGGCAGGCAGGCAGGCAGGCAGGCAGGCAGGCAGGCAGGAAGGCAAGCAAGGAGGCAGGCTCACAGGCAGGCAGGCAAGTAGGCTGGCAAGCAAGCTTGCAGGCTGGCAGGCAGGCAGGCAAGCAGGCAGGCATGTAAGCAGGCAGGCAGGCAGGTAGGCAGGCAGGCAGGCAGGTCCTCAGGCAGGCAGGCAGGCAGAGAGGCAGGCAGGAAGGCAGCCAGGCTAGCAGGATAGCAGGCAGGCAAGTAAGCTCGCAGGCTCGCAGGCAGGTAGGCAGGCCGCAGGTAGGCAGGCAGGCAGGCAGGAAAGTAGGCAAGCAAGCTCACAGGCTCGCAGGCAGGCAGGAAGGCTGCAGACAGGTAGGCAGGCAGGCAAGCAGGCAAGCAAGCTTGCAGGCTCGCAGGCAGGCAGGCTCGCAGGCAGGCAGGCAGGCAGGCAGGGAGGCAGCCAGGCTAGCAGGCTAGCAGGCTAGCAGGCAGGCAAGCAAGCTCGCAGGCTCGCAGGCAGGCAGGCATGTAGCCAGGCAGGCAGGCAGGCCCTCAGGCAGGCCCTCAGGCAGGCCCTCAGGAAGGCAGGAAGGCAGGCAGTAAGGCCGCAGGCAGGCAGGCAGGCAGGCAAGCAGGCAAGCAAGCTTGCAGGCTCGCAGGCAGGCACGCAGGCTCGAAGGCAGGCAGGCAGCCTGGGAGGCAGCCAAGCTAGCAGGCTAGCAGGCAGGCAAGCAAGCTCGCAGGCTCGCAGGCATTCAGGCAGGCAGGTAGTCAGGCAAGCATGCAAGCAGGTAGGCAGGCAGGCAGGAAGGCTAGCAGGCAGGCAGGCTCGCAGGCAGGCAGGCAGGAATGCAGGCAAGCAAGCTCACAGGCTCTCAGGCAGGCAGGCAGGCCGCAGACAAGCAGGCAGGCAGGCAGGTAGGCAGGCAAGCAAGCTCGCAGGCTCGCAGGTATGCTGGCAGGCCGCAGGCAAGCAGGCAGGCAGGCAAGCAGGCAAGCAAGCTCGCAGGCTCATAGGCACGCAGGCAGGCAGGCAGGCAGTCAGGCAGGAAGGCAAGCAGGCAGGCAGGCTCGCAGGCAGGCAGGCAAGTAGGCAGGCAAGCAAGCTCGCAGGCTCACAGGCAGGCAGGCAGGCAGGCAGGCAGGCAAGCAAGCTCGCAGGCCCGCAGGCAGGCAGGCAGGCCACAGGCAGGGTGGCAGGCAGGCAAGCAGGCAAGCACGCTCGCAGGCTCGTAGGCACGCAGGCAGGCAGGCAGGCAGGCATGCAGTCATGTAGGCAGGCAGGCAGGCAGGCAGGAAGGCTAGCAGGCAGGCAGGCTCACAGGAGGCAGGCAAGTAAGCTGGCAAGCAAGCTTGCAGGCTGGCAGGCAGGCAGGCAGGAAAGTAGGCAAGCAAGCTCACAGGCTCGCAGGCAGGTAGGAAGGCTGCAGACAGGTAGGCAGGCAGGCAAGCAGGCAAGCAAGCTTGCAGGCTCGCAGGCAGGCAGGCAGGCTGGCAGGCAGGCAGGAAAGTAGGCAAGCAAGCTCACAGGCTCGCAGGCAGGTAGGAAGGCTGCAGACAGGTAGGCAGGCAGGCAGGCAGGCAAGCAAGCTCGCAGGCTCGTAGGCACGCAGGCAGGCAGGCAGGCAGGCAGGCATGCAGGCATGTAGGCAGGCAGGCAGGCAGGCAGGCAGGAAGGCTAGGAGGCAGGCAGGCTCACAGGAGGCAGGCAAGTAAGCTGGCAAGCAAGCTTGCAGGCTGGGAGGCAGACAGGCAGGCAGGCAGGCATGCAGGCAGGCAGGCAGGCCCTCAGGCAGGCAGGCAGGCAGGCAGGCAGGAAGGCCGCAGGCAGGCAGGCAGGCAGGCAAGTAGGTAAGCAAGCTCGCAGGCTCGCAGGCAGGCAGGCAGGCCGCAGGCAGGTAGGCAGGCAGGCAAGCAGGCAAGCAAGCTTGCAGGCTCGCAGGCAGGCAGGCAGGCTCGCAGGCAGGCAGGCAGGCAGGGAGGCAGCCAGGCTAGCAGGCTAGCAGGCAAGCAAGCAAGCTTGCAGGCTCGCTGGCAGGTAGGCAAGCCGCAGGTAGGCAGGCAGGCAGGCAGGAAAGTAGGCAAGCAAGCTCACAGGCTCACAGGCAGGCAGGAAGGCTGCAGACAGGTAGGCAGGCAGGCAAGCAGGCAAGCAAGCTTGCAGGCTCGCAGGCAGGCAGGCAGGCTCGCAGGCAGGCAGGCAGGCAGGGAGGCAGCCAGGC
This sequence comes from Tenrec ecaudatus, assembly GCF_050624435.1. Taxonomy (NCBI): domain Eukaryota; kingdom Metazoa; phylum Chordata; class Mammalia; order Afrosoricida; family Tenrecidae; genus Tenrec; species Tenrec ecaudatus. The sequence continues at coordinate 748,431 of NW_027457634.1, read as the reverse complement.
TAGCAGGCTAGCAGGCAAGCAAGCAAGCTTGCAGGCATGCAGGCAGGCAGGCAGGCTCGCAGGCAGGCAGGAAGGCAGGGAGTCAGCCAGGCTAGCAGGCTAGCAGGCAGGCAAGCAAGCTCGCAGGCTCGCAGGCAGGCAGGCAGGCAGGCAGGCAGGAAGGCTAACAGGCAGGCAGGCTCGCAGGCAGGCAGGCAAGTAGGCAGGCAAGCAAACTCGCAGGCTCACAGGCAGGGAGGCAGGCCGCAGGCAGGCAGGCAGGCAGGCAAGCAGGCAAGCAAGCTCGCAGGCTCACAGGCAGGCAGGCAGGCAAGCAAGCACGCAGGCTCGCAGGCAGGCAGGTAGGCCGCAGGTAGGCAGGCAGGCAGGCAGGCAGGAAGGCTAGCAGGCAGGCAGGCTCACAGGCAGGCAGGCAAGTAGGCAGGCGAGCAAGCTCGCAGGCTCGCAGGCAGGCAGGCAAGCAGGCAGGCAGGCAGGTAGACAGGCAGGCAGGCAGGAAGGCAGGCAGGCAGGCAGGCAAGCAAGCTCGCATGCTCGCAGGCAGGCAGGCCGCAGGCAGGAGGCAGGCAGGCAAGCAGTCAAGCAAGCTCGCAGGCTCATAGGCACGCAGGCATGCAGGCAGGCATGCAGGCAGGCAGGAAGTCTAGCAGGCAGGCAGGCAGGCAGGCAGGCAGGAAGTCTAGCAGGCAGGCAAGCAGGCTCGCAGGCAGGAAGGCAATTAGGCTGGCAAGCAAGCTTGCAGGCTGGCAGGCAGGCATGCAGGCATGCAGGCAGGCAGGCAGGTAGGCAGGCAGGCAGGCAGGCAGGAAGGCCGCAGGCAGGCAGGCAGGCAGGCAAGCAGGCAAGCAAGCTTGCATGCTTGCAGGCAGGCAGGCAGCCAGGCAGCCAGGCTAGCAGGCTAGCAGGCAGGCAAGCAAACTCGCAGGCTAGCAGGCAGGCAGGCAAGCCGCAGGTAGGCAGGCAGGCAGGCAAGCAGGCAAGGAAGCTCGCAGGCTCGCAGGCAGGCAGAAAGACAAGCAGGAAGGCTAGCAGGCAGGCAGGCTCGCAGGCAGGCAGGCAAGTAGGCAGGCAAGCAAGCTCGCAGGCTCACAGGCAGGCAGGCAGGCAGGCTCACAGGCAGGTAGACAGGCAGGCAGGCAGGCAAGCAAGCTCGCAGGCCCGCAGGCAGGCAGGCAGGCACGCCGCAGGCAGGCAGGCAGGCAAGCAAGCTCGCAGCCTCGTAGGCACGCAGGCAGGTAGGCAGGCAGGCATGTATGCAGGCAGGCAGGAAGGCTAGCAGGCAGCCAGGCTCGCAGGCAGGCAGGCAGGCAAGCAAGCTCGCCGACTTGCAAGCAGGCAGGCAGGCAGGCAGGCAGCAATGCAGGCAGGTAGGCAGGGAGGCATGCTGGCAGGCAGGCAGGCAGGCAGGTAGGCAGGCAGGTAGGCAGGCAGGCTGGCAGGAAAGCTAGCAGGCAGGCAGGATTGCAGGCAGGCGGGCAAGCAGGAAGGCTAGCAGGCAGGCAGGTTCGCAGTCAGGCAGGCAGGCAGGCATGTAGGCAGGCAGGTAGGCAGGCAGGCAGGCAGGCAGGCAGGCAGGTCCTCAGGCAGGCAGGCAGGCAGGCAGGCAGGAAGGCCGCAGGCAGGCAGGCAGGCAGGCAAGTAGGCAAGCAAGCTCGCAGGCTCGCAGGCAGGCAGGCAGGCCGCAGGCAGGTAGGCAGGCAGGCAAGCAAGCTTGCAGGCTTGCAGGCAGGCAGGCAGGCTCGCAGGCAGAGAGGCAGGCAGGGAGGCTGCCAGGCTAGCAGGCTAGCAGGCAGGCAAGTAAGCTCGCAGGCTCGCAGGCAGGCAGGCCGGCCGCAGGCAGGCAGGCAAGCAGGCAAGCAAGCTCGCAGGCTCGTAGGCACGCAGGCAGGCAGGCAGGCAGGCAGGCATGCAGGCATGTAGGCAGGCAGGCAGGCAGGCAGGCAGGAAGGCTAGCAGGCAGGCAGGCTCACAGGAGGCAGGCAAGTAAGCTGGCAAGCAAGCTTGCAGGCTGGCAGGCAGACAGGCAAGTAGGTAAGCAAGCTCGCAGGCTCGCAGGCAGGCAGGCAGGCCGCAGGCAGGTAGGCAGGCAGGCAAGCAGGCAAGCAAGCTTGCAGGCTCGCAGGCAGGCAGGCAGGCTCGCAGGCAGAGAGGCAGGCAGGGAGGCAGCCAGGCTAGCAGGCTAGCAGGCAGGCAAGTAAGCTCGCAGGCTCGCTGGCAGGTAGGCAAGCCGCAGGTAGGCAGGCAGGCAGGCAGGAAAGTAGGCAAGCAAGCTCACAGGCTCGCAGGCAGGCAGGAAGGCTGCAGACAGGTAGGCAGGCAGGCAAGCAGGCAAGCAAGCTTGCAGGCTCGCAGGCAGGCAGGCAGGCTCGCAGGCAGGCAGGCAGGCAGGCAGGCAGGGAGGCAGCCAGGCTAGCAGGCTAGCAGGCAGGCAAGCAAGCTCGCAGGCTCGCAGGCAGGCAGGCAGGCTCGCAGGCAGGCAGGAAGGCAGGGAGGCAGCCAGGCTAGCAGGCTAGCAGGCAGGCAAGCAAGCTTGCAGGCTCGCAGGCAGGCAGGCAGGCTCGCAGGCAGGCAGGAAGGCAGGGAGGCAGCCAGGCTAGCAGGCTAGCAGGCAGGCAAGCAAGCTCGCAGGCTCGCAGGCAGGCAGGCTCGCAGGCAGGAAGGCTAGCAGGCAGGCAGGCTCGCAGGCAGGCAGGCAAGTAGGCAGGCAAGCAAGCTCGCAGGCTCACAGGCAGGGAGGCAGGCCGCAGGCAGGCAGGCAGGCAGGCAAGCAGGCAAACAAGCTCGCAGGCCCGCAGGCAGGCAGGCAGGCCACAGGCAGGGTGGCAGGCAGGCAAGCAGGCAAGCACGCTCGCAGGCTCGTAGGCACGCAGGCAGGCAGGCAGGCAGGCAGGCATGCAGGCAGGTAGGCAGGCAGGCTCGCACCAGGCAGACTTGTTGGCAGGCAGGCAGGCAGGCAGGCAGGCATGCAGGCAGGCAGGCAGGCAGGCAGGCAAGCAAGCTCGCAGGCTCGCAGGCAGGCAGGCAGGCCGCAGGCAGGCAGGCAAGCAGGCAAGCAAGCTCGCAGGCTCGTAGGCACGCAGGCAGGCAGGCAGGCAGGCATGCAGGCATGTAGGCAGGCAGGCAGGCAGGCAGGCAGGAAGGCTAGCAGGCAGGCAGGCTCACAGGAGGCAGGCAAGTAAGCTGGCAAGCAAGCTTGCAGGCTGGCAGGCAGACAGGCAGGCATGCAGGCAGGCAGGCAGGTAGGCAGGCAGGCAGGCAGGCCCTCAGGCAGGCAGGCAGGCAGGCAGGCAGGCAGCAAGGCCGCAGGCAGGCAGGCAGGCAGGCAGGCCGCAGGCAGGCTGGCAGGCAGGCATGCAGGCATGTAGGCAGGCAGGCAGGCAGGCAGGAAGGCTAGCAGGCAGGCAGGCTCACAGGCAGGCAGGCAAGTAAGCTGGCAAGCAAGCTTGCAGGCTGGCAGGCAGGCAGGCAGGCAGGCAGGCAAGCAGGCAGGCAGGCAGGTAGACAGGCAGGCAGGCAGGAAGGCAGGCAGGCAGGCAGGCAAGCAAGCTCGCATGCTCGCAGGCAGGCAGGCCGCAGGCAGGAGGCAGGCAGGCAAGCAGTCAAGCAAGCTCGCAGGCTCATAGGCACGCAGGCATGCAGGCAGGCATGCAGGCAGGCAGGAAGTCTAGCAGGCAGGCAGGCAGGCAGGCAGGCAGGAAGTCTAGCAGGCAGGCAAGCAGGCTCGCAGGCAGGAAGGCAATTAGGCTGGCAAGCAAGCTTGCAGGCTGGCAGGCAGGCATGCAGGCATGCAGGCAGGCAGGCAGGTAGGCAGGCAGGCAGGCAGGCAGGAAGGCCGCAGGCAGGCAGGCAGGCAGGCAAGCAGGCAAGCAAGCTTGCATGCTTGCAGGCAGGCAGGCAGCCAGGCAGCCAGGCTAGCAGGCTAGCAGGCAGGCAAGCAAACTCGCAGGCTAGCAGGCAGGCAGGCAAGCCGCAGGTAGGCAGGCAGGCAGGCAAGCAGGCAAGGAAGCTCGCAGGCTCGCAGGCAGGCAGAAAGACAAGCAGGAAGGCTAGCAGGCAGGCAGGCTCGCAGGCAGGCAGGCAAGTAGGCAGGCAAGCAAGCTCGCAGGCTCACAGGCAGGCAGGCAGGCAGGCTCACAGGCAGGTAGACAGGCAGGCAGGCAGGCAAGCAAGCTCGCAGGCCCGCAGGCAGGCAGGCAGGCACGCCGCAGGCAGGCAGGCAGGCAAGCAAGCTCGCAGCCTCGTAGGCACGCAGGCAGGTAGGCAGGCAGGCATGTATGCAGGCAGGCAGGAAGGCTAGCAGGCAGCCAGGCTCGCAGGCAGGCAGGCAGGCAAGCAAGCTCGCCGACTTGCAAGCAGGCAGGCAGGCAGGCAGGCAGCAATGCAGGCAGGTAGGCAGGGAGGCATGCTGGCAGGCAGGCAGGCAGGCAGGTAGGCAGGCAGGTAGGCAGGCAGGCTGGCAGGAAAGCTAGCAGGCAGGCAGGATTGCAGGCAGGCGGGCAAGCAGGAAGGCTAGCAGGCAGGCAGGTTCGCAGTCAGGCAGGCAGGCAGGCATGTAGGCAGGCAGGTAGGCAGGCAGGCAGGCAGGCAGGCAGGCAGGTCCTCAGGCAGGCAGGCAGGCAGGCAGGCAGGAAGGCCGCAGGCAGGCAGGCAGGCAGGCAAGTAGGCAAGCAAGCTCGCAGGCTCGCAGGCAGGCAGGCAGGCCGCAGGCAGGTAGGCAGGCAGGCAAGCAAGCTTGCAGGCTTGCAGGCAGGCAGGCAGGCTCGCAGGCAGAGAGGCAGGCAGGGAGGCTGCCAGGCTAGCAGGCTAGCAGGCAGGCAAGTAAGCTCGCAGGCTCGCAGGCAGGCAGGCCGGCCGCAGGCAGGCAGGCAAGCAGGCAAGCAAGCTCGCAGGCTCGTAGGCACGCAGGCAGGCAGGCAGGCAGGCAGGCATGCAGGCATGTAGGCAGGCAGGCAGGCAGGCAGGCAGGAAGGCTAGCAGGCAGGCAGGCTCACAGGAGGCAGGCAAGTAAGCTGGCAAGCAAGCTTGCAGGCTGGCAGGCAGACAGGCAAGTAGGTAAGCAAGCTCGCAGGCTCGCAGGCAGGCAGGCAGGCCGCAGGCAGGTAGGCAGGCAGGCAAGCAGGCAAGCAAGCTTGCAGGCTCGCAGGCAGGCAGGCAGGCTCGCAGGCAGAGAGGCAGGCAGGGAGGCAGCCAGGCTAGCAGGCTAGCAGGCAGGCAAGTAAGCTCGCAGGCTCGCTGGCAGGTAGGCAAGCCGCAGGTAGGCAGGCAGGCAGGCAGGAAAGTAGGCAAGCAAGCTCACAGGCTCGCAGGCAGGCAGGAAGGCTGCAGACAGGTAGGCAGGCAGGCAAGCAGGCAAGCAAGCTTGCAGGCTCGCAGGCAGGCAGGCAGGCTCGCAGGCAGGCAGGCAGGCAGGCAGGCAGGGAGGCAGCCAGGCTAGCAGGCTAGCAGGCAGGCAAGCAAGCTCGCAGGCTCGCAGGCAGGCAGGCAGGCTCGCAGGCAGGCAGGAAGGCAGGGAGGCAGCCAGGCTAGCAGGCTAGCAGGCAGGCAAGCAAGCTTGCAGGCTCGCAGGCAGGCAGGCAGGCTCGCAGGCAGGCAGGAAGGCAGGGAGGCAGCCAGGCTAGCAGGCTAGCAGGCAGGCAAGCAAGCTCGCAGGCTCGCAGGCAGGCAGGCTCGCAGGCAGGAAGGCTAGCAGGCAGGCAGGCTCGCAGGCAGGCAGGCAAGTAGGCAGGCAAGCAAGCTCGCAGGCTCACAGGCAGGGAGGCAGGCCGCAGGCAGGCAGGCAGGCAGGCAAGCAGGCAAACAAGCTCGCAGGCCCGCAGGCAGGCAGGCAGGCCACAGGCAGGGTGGCAGGCAGGCAAGCAGGCAAGCACGCTCGCAGGCTCGTAGGCACGCAGGCAGGCAGGCAGGCAGGCAGGCATGCAGGCAGGTAGGCAGGCAGGCTCGCACCAGGCAGACTTGTTGGCAGGCAGGCAGGCAGGCAGGCAGGCATGCAGGCAGGCAGGCAGGCAGGCAGGCAAGCAAGCTCGCAGGCTCGCAGGCAGGCAGGCAGGCCGCAGGCAGGCAGGCAAGCAGGCAAGCAAGCTCGCAGGCTCGTAGGCACGCAGGCAGGCAGGCAGGCAGGCATGCAGGCATGTAGGCAGGCAGGCAGGCAGGCAGGCAGGAAGGCTAGCAGGCAGGCAGGCTCACAGGAGGCAGGCAAGTAAGCTGGCAAGCAAGCTTGCAGGCTGGCAGGCAGACAGGCAGGCATGCAGGCAGGCAGGCAGGTAGGCAGGCAGGCAGGCAGGCCCTCAGGCAGGCAGGCAGGCAGGCAGGCAGGCAGCAAGGCCGCAGGCAGGCAGGCAGGCAGGCAGGCCGCAGGCAGGCTGGCAGGCAGGCATGCAGGCATGTAGGCAGGCAGGCAGGCAGGCAGGAAGGCTAGCAGGCAGGCAGGCTCACAGGCAGGCAGGCAAGTAAGCTGGCAAGCAAGCTTGCAGGCTGGCAGGCAGGCAGGCAGGCAGGCAGGCATGCAGGCAGGCAGGCAGGTAGGCAGGCAGGCAGGCAGGCCCTCAGGCAGGCAGGCAGGCAGGCAGGCAGGCAGGAAGGCCGCAGGCAGGCAGGCAGGCAGGCAAGTAGGCAAGCAAGCTCGCAGGCTCGCAGGCAGGCAGGCAGGCCGCAGGCAGGTAGGCAGGCAGGCAAGCAGGCAAGCAAGCTTGCAGGCTCGCAGACAGGCAGGCAGGCTCGCAGGCAGGCAGGCAGGGAGGCAGCCAGGCTAGCATGCTAGCAGGCAGGCAAGCAAGCTCGCAGGCTAGCAGGCAGGCAGGCAGGCCGCAGGTAGGCAGGCAAGCAGGCAAGCAGGCAAGCAAGCTCGCAGGCTCATAGCCATGCAGGCAGGCAGGCAGGCAGGCATGCAGGCAGGTAGACAGGCAGGCAGGCTGGCAGGCATGCAGGCTCGCAGGCAGGTAGCGAGGCTAGCAGGCAGGCAGGCAGGGAGGCAGCCAGGCATGCAGACAGACAGGTAGGCAGGCAGGCAGGCAGGCAGGCTTGTACCAGGCAGGCTCGCTGGCAAGCAGGCAGGCAGGCTCGCAGGCTGGTAAGCAGGAAGGTTCGCAGGCAGGCAGGCAGGCAAGCAAGCTCACAGACTCACAGGCAGGGAGGCAGGCAGGCAGGCAGTCAGGTAGACCGGCAGGCAGGCAGGCCGCAGGCAGGCAGGCAGGCAGTCATGCAGGCTGGTAATCAGGCAGGCAGGCAGGCAGGAAGGCTAGCAGGCAGGCAGGCTCACTGGCAGGCAGGCAAGTAGGCTGGCAAGCAAGCTTGCAGGCTGCCAGGCAGGAAGGCAGGCAGGCAGGCCCTCAGGCAGGCAGGCAGGCAGGCAGGAAGGCCGCAGGCAGGCAGGCAAGTAGGCAAGCAAGCTCGCAGGCTCACAGGCAGGCAGGCAGGCCGCAGGCAGGTAGGCAGGCAGGCAAGCAGGCTAGCAGGGAGGCAAGCAAGCTCGCAGGCTCGCAGGCAGGCAGGCCGCAGGTAGGCAGGCAGGCAGGCAAGCAGGCAAGCAAGCTCGCAGGCTCGCAGGCAGGCAGGCAGCCAGGCAGGAAGGCTAGCAGGCAGGCAGGCTCGCAGGCAGGCAGGCAAGTAGGCAGGCAAGTAAGCTCGCAGGCTCACAGGCAGGCCGGCAGGCAGGCAAGCAAGCTCGCAGGCTCGCAGGCAGGCAGGCAGGCCGCAGGCAGGCAGGCATGCAGGCAAACAAGCTCGCAGGCAGGCAGGCAGGCCGCAGGCAGGCAGGCATGCAGGCAAACAAGCTCGCAGGCTCGTAGGCACGCAGGCAGGCAGCCAGGCAGGCAGGCATGCATGCAGACAAACAGGTCGGCAGGCAGGCAGGCAGGCAGGATTGCACGAGGCAGGCTTGCTGGCAAGCAGGCAGGCAGGCTCGCAGGCAGGTAGGCAGGAAGGTTCGCAGGCAGGCAGGCAGGCAAACAAGCTCGCAGGCTCGCAGGACAGGCAGGCAGGGCGCAGGAAGGTAGGCAGGCAGGCTTCCAGGTAGGCAGGCAGGCAGGCAGGCATCCAGGCTAGCAGGCTAGCACGCAGGCAAACAAGCACGCAGGCTCGCAGGCAGGCAGGTAGGCCGCAGGTAGGCAGGCAGGCAGGCAGGCAGGAAGGCTAGCAGGCAGGCAGGCTCACAGGCAGGCAGGCAAGTAGGCAGGCGAGCAAGCTCGCAGGCTCGCAGGCAGGCAGGCAAGCAGGCAGGCAGGCAGGTAGACAGGCAGGCAGGCAGGAAGGCAGGCAGGCAGGCAGGCAAGCAAGCTCGCATGCTCGCAGGCAGGCAGGCCGCAGGCAGGAGGCAGGCAGGCAAGCAGTCAAGCAAGCTCGCAGGCTCATAGGCACGCAGGCATGCAGGCAGGCATGCAGGCAGGCAGGAAGTCTAGCAGGCAGGCAGGCAGGCAGGCAGGCAGGAAGTCTAGCAGGCAGGCAAGCAGGCTCGCAGGCAGGAAGGCAATTAGGCTGGCAAGCAAGCTTGCAGGCTGGCAGGCAGGCATGCAGGCATGCAGGCAGGCAGGCAGGTAGGCAGGCAGGCAGGCAGGCAGGAAGGCCGCAGGCAGGCAGGCAGGCAGGCAAGCAGGCAAGCAAGCTTGCATGCTTGCAGGCAGGCAGGCAGCCAGGCAGCCAGGCTAGCAGGCTAGCAGGCAGGCAAGCAAACTCGCAGGCTAGCAGGCAGGCAGGCAAGCCGCAGGTAGGCAGGCAGGCAGGCAAGCAGGCAAGGAAGCTCGCAGGCTCGCAGGCAGGCAGGCAGGCAGGCAGGAAGGCTAGTAGGCAGGCAGGCTCGCAGGCAGGCAGGCAAGTAGGCAGGCAAGCAAGCTCGCAGGCTCACAGGCAGGCCGGCTGGCAGGCAAGTAAGCTCGCAGGTTCGCAGGCAGGCAGGCATGCAGGCAAACAAGCTCGCAGGCTCGTAGGCACGCAGGCAGGCAGCCAGGCAGGCAGGCATGCAGGCAGGTAGGCAGGCAGGCCGGCAGGCAGGCTCGCACCAGGCAGGGTTGTTGGCAGGCAGGCAGGCAGGCAGGCAGGCTCGCAAGCAGGCAGCCAGGCTAGCAGGCAGGCAAGCAGGCAGGCAGGCAGGCATGCATGCAGACAAACAGGTCGGCAGGCAGGCAGGCAGGCAGGCTTGCACGAGGCAGGCTTGCTGGCAAGCAGGCAGGCAGGCTCGCAGGCAGGTAGGCAGGAAGGTTCGCAGGCAGGCAGGCAGGCAAACAAGCTCGCAGGCTCGCAGGACAGGCAGGCAGGGCGCAGGAAGGTAGGCAGGCAGGCTCGCAGGTAGGCAGGCAGGCAGGCAGGCATCCAGGCTAGCAGGCTAGCAGGCAGGCAAACAAGCACGCAGGCTCACAGGCAGGCAGGCAGGCCGCAGGTAGGCAGGCAGGCAGGCAGGCAGGAAGGCTAGCAGGCAGGCAGGATTGCAGGCAGGAAGGCAGGCAAGCAAGCTCGCTGGCTCGCATGCAGGCAGGCAGGCAGGCATGCAGGCATTCAGGCAGGCAGGTAGGCAGGCAGGCATGCAGGCAGGTAGGCAGGCAGGCAGGAAGGCTAGCAGGCAGGCAGACTCGCAGGCAGGCAGGCAGGTACGTAGGCAAGCAAGCTCACAGGCACTCAGGCATGCAGGCAGGCCGCAGGCAAGCGGGCAGGCAGGCAGGCAAGTAGGCAAGCAAGCTCGCAGGCTCGCAGGCATGCTGGCATGCCGCAGGCAAGCAGGCAGGCAGGCAGGCAAGCAGGCAAGCAAGCTCGCAGGCTCATAGGCACGCAGGCAGGCAGGCAGCCAGGCAGGCAGGAAGGCTAACAGGCAGGCAAGCTCGCAGGCAGGCAGGCAAGTAGGCTGGCAAGCAAGCTTGCAGGCAGGCAGGCAGGCATGCAGGCAGGCAGGTAGGCAGGCAGGCTGGCAGGCAGGAAGGCCGCAGGCAGGCAGGCAGGTAGGCAAGCAGGCAAGCAAGCTCACAGGCTCGCAGGCAGGCAGGCAGACAGGCAGGCAGGCATGCAGGCAGGCAGGTACACAGGCAGGCAGGCAGGCCCGCAGGCTCGCACCAGGCAGGCTTGTTGGCAGGCAGGCAGGCAGGCAGGCATGCAGACAAACTGTTAGGCAGGCAGGCAGGCAGGCAGGCTCGCAGGCAGGCAGGCAGGCAGGCTCGCAGGCAGGCAGGCTGGCAGGCTCTCAGGCAGGGAGGCAGGGAGGCTCGCAGGCAGGCAGGGAAACAAGCAAGCAAGCTTGCAGGCTCGCAGGCAGGCAGGCAGGCTCGCAGGCAGGCAGGCAGGCAGACAGGCAGCCAGGCTAGCAGGCTAGCAGGCAGGCAAGCAAGCTCGCAGGCTCGCAGGCAGGCAGGCAGGCTGCAGGTAGGCAGGCATGCAGGCAAGCAGGCAAGCAAGCTCGCAGGCTCGCAGGCAGGCAGGCAGGCAGGAAGGCTAGCAGGCAGGCAGGCTCGCAGGCAGGCAGGCAAGTAGGCAGGCAAGCATGCTCGCAGGCTCGCAGGCAGGGAGGCAGGCAGGCAGGCAGGCAGGCAGGCAAGCAAGCTCGCAGGCTCGCAGGCAGGCAGGCAGACAGGCAGGCAGGCAGGCATGTAAGCAGGCAGGCAGGCAGGTAGGCAGGCAGGCAGGCAAGCAAACAGGCAGGCAGGCAGGCAGGCTCGCTGGCAGGCAGGCCGGCAGGCAAGCTCACAGGCAGGCAAGCTGGCAGGCTCTCAGGCAGGCAGGCAGGGAGGCTCGCAGGCAGGCAGGGAGGCAGGCAGGGAAACAGGCAAGCAAGCTCGCAGGCTCACAGGCAGGCAGGCATGTAGGCAGGCATGTAGGCAGGCAGGCAGGCAGGCTCGCAGGCAGGCAGGCAGGCAGGCAGGCAGCCAGGCTAGCTGGCTAGCAGGCAGGCAAGCATGCTCCCAGGCTCACAGTCAGGCAGGTAGGCCGCAGGTAGTCAGGAATGAAGGCAAGCAGGCAAGCAAGCTCGCAGGCTCGCAGGCAGGCAGGCAGGCAGGCAGTCGGGAAGGCTAGCAGGCAGGCAGGCTCGCAGGCAGGCAGGCAGGTACGCAGGCAGGCAGGCAGGTACGCAGGCAAGCAAGCTCGCAGGCTCTCAGGCAGGCAGGCAGGCAGGAAGGCTAGCAGGCAGGCAGGATTGCAGGCAGGAAGGCAGGCAAGCAAGCTCGCTGGCTCGCATGCAGGCAGGCAGGCAGACATGCAGGCATTCAGGCAGGCAGGTAGGCAGGCAGGCATGCAGGCAGGTAGGCAGGCAGGCAGGAAGGCTAGCAGGCAGGCAGGCTCGCAGGCAGGCAGGCAGGTACGTAGGCAAGCAAGCTCGCAGGCTCGCAGGCAGGCAGGCAGGCCGCAGGCAAGCAGGCAGGCAGGCAGGCAAGCAGGCAAGCAAGCTCGCAGGCTCATAGGCACGCAGGCAGGCAGGCAGGCAGGCAGGCAGGCAGGCAGGCAGGCAGCCAGGCAGGCAGGAAGGCTAACAGGCAGGCAAGCTCGCAGGCAGGCAGGCAAGTAGGCTGGCAAGCAAGCTTGCAGGCAGGCAGGCAGGAGGCAGGCATGCAGGCAGGCAGGCAGGTAGGCAGGCAGGCTGGCAGGCAGGAAGGCCGCAGGCAGGCAGGCATGTAGGCAGGCAAGCAGGCAAGCAAGCTTGCAGGCTCATAGGCACGCAGGCAGGCAGGCAGGCAGGCAGGCAGGCAGGCAGCCAGGCAGGCAGGAAGGCTAACAGGCAAGCAAGCTCACAGGCTCGCAGGCAGGCAGGCAGACAGGCAGGTACACAGGCAGGCAGGCAGGCCCGCAGGCTCGCACCAGGCAGGCTTGTTGGCAGGCAGGCAGGCAGGCAGGCTCGCAGGCAGGTAGCCAGGCTAGCAGGCAGGCAGGCAGGCAGGCAGGCAGACATGCAGACAAACTGGTAGGGAGGCAGGCAGGCAGGCTTGCACCAGGCAGGCTCGCTGGCAAGCAGGGAGGCAGGCTTGCAGGCTGGTAAGTAGGAAGGTTCCCAGGCTCGCAGGCAGGCAGGCACGCAGGCAGGCAGCAGGCATGTATGCAGGCAGGCCGGCAGGCAAGCAGGCAAGCAAGCTTGCAGGCTCGCAGGCAGGCAGGCTCGCAGGCAGGAAGGAAGGCAGGCAGCCAGGCTAGCAGGCTAGCAGGCAGACAAGCAAGCTCGCAGGCTCGCAGGCTCGCAGGCAGGCCGCAGGTAGGCAGGCATGCAGGCAAGCAGGCAAGCAAGCTCGCAGGCTCGCAGGCAGGCAGGCAGGCAGGGAGGAAGGCTAGCAGGCAGGCAGGCAAGTAGGCAGGCAAGCAAGCTCGCAGGCTCGCAGGCAGGGAGGCAGGCAGGCAGGCAGGCAGGTAGACAGGCAGGCAGGCAGGCAGGCAAGCAAGCTCGCAGGTTCACAGGCAGGCAGGCCGCAGGCAGGCAGGCAAGCAGGCAAGCAAGCTCGCAGGCTCATAGGCACGCAGGCAGGCAGGCATGCAGGTAGACATGCATGCTGGCAGGCAGGCAATCAGGCAGGCAGGCTTGCATGCTCACAGTCCGGCAGCCTCACAGGCAGGCAGGCAAGCAAACAGGCAGGCAGGCAGGCAGGCTCGCAGGCAGGCAGGCAGGCAGGCATGCAGGCAGGGAGGCAGGAAGGCAGGAAGGCTAGCAGGCAGGCAGGCTCACAGGCAGGCAGGCAAGTAGGCAAGCAAGCAAGCTCGCAGGCTCGCAGGCAGGGACGCAGGCAGGCAGGCAGGCAGGTAGACAGGCAGGCAGGCAGGCCGCAGGCAGGAAGGCAGGCAGGCAAGCAGGCAAGCAAGCTCACAGGCTTGCAGGCAGGCAGGCAGGCAGGCAGGCAGGCAGGCAGGCAGGAAGGCAAGCAAGGAGGCAGGCTCACAGGCAGGCAGGCAAGTAGGCTGGCAAGCAAGCTTGCAGGCTGGCAGGCAGGCAGGCAAGCAGGCAGGCATGTAAGCAGGCAGGCAGGCAGGTAGGCAGGCAGGCAGGCAGGTCCTCAGGCAGGCAGGCAGGCAGAGAGGCAGGCAGGAAGGCAGCCAGGCTAGCAGGATAGCAGGCAGGCAAGTAAGCTCGCAGGCTCGCAGGCAGGTAGGCAGGCCGCAGGTAGGCAGGCAGGCAGGCAGGAAAGTAGGCAAGCAAGCTCACAGGCTCGCAGGCAGGCAGGAAGGCTGCAGACAGGTAGGCAGGCAGGCAAGCAGGCAAGCAAGCTTGCAGGCTCGCAGGCAGGCAGGCTCGCAGGCAGGCAGGCAGGCAGGCAGGGAGGCAGCCAGGCTAGCAGGCTAGCAGGCTAGCAGGCAGGCAAGCAAGCTCGCAGGCTCGCAGGCAGGCAGGCATGTAGCCAGGCAGGCAGGCAGGCCCTCAGGCAGGCCCTCAGGCAGGCCCTCAGGAAGGCAGGAAGGCAGGCAGTAAGGCCGCAGGCAGGCAGGCAGGCAGGCAAGCAGGCAAGCAAGCTTGCAGGCTCGCAGGCAGGCACGCAGGCTCGAAGGCAGGCAGGCAGCCTGGGAGGCAGCCAAGCTAGCAGGCTAGCAGGCAGGCAAGCAAGCTCGCAGGCTCGCAGGCATTCAGGCAGGCAGGTAGTCAGGCAAGCATGCAAGCAGGTAGGCAGGCAGGCAGGAAGGCTAGCAGGCAGGCAGGCTCGCAGGCAGGCAGGCAGGAATGCAGGCAAGCAAGCTCACAGGCTCTCAGGCAGGCAGGCAGGCCGCAGACAAGCAGGCAGGCAGGCAGGTAGGCAGGCAAGCAAGCTCGCAGGCTCGCAGGTATGCTGGCAGGCCGCAGGCAAGCAGGCAGGCAGGCAAGCAGGCAAGCAAGCTCGCAGGCTCATAGGCACGCAGGCAGGCAGGCAGGCAGTCAGGCAGGAAGGCAAGCAGGCAGGCAGGCTCGCAGGCAGGCAGGCAAGTAGGCAGGCAAGCAAGCTCGCAGGCTCACAGGCAGGCAGGCAGGCAGGCAGGCAGGCAAGCAAGCTCGCAGGCCCGCAGGCAGGCAGGCAGGCCACAGGCAGGGTGGCAGGCAGGCAAGCAGGCAAGCACGCTCGCAGGCTCGTAGGCACGCAGGCAGGCAGGCAGGCAGGCATGCAGTCATGTAGGCAGGCAGGCAGGCAGGCAGGAAGGCTAGCAGGCAGGCAGGCTCACAGGAGGCAGGCAAGTAAGCTGGCAAGCAAGCTTGCAGGCTGGCAGGCAGGCAGGCAGGAAAGTAGGCAAGCAAGCTCACAGGCTCGCAGGCAGGTAGGAAGGCTGCAGACAGGTAGGCAGGCAGGCAAGCAGGCAAGCAAGCTTGCAGGCTCGCAGGCAGGCAGGCAGGCTGGCAGGCAGGCAGGAAAGTAGGCAAGCAAGCTCACAGGCTCGCAGGCAGGTAGGAAGGCTGCAGACAGGTAGGCAGGCAGGCAGGCAGGCAAGCAAGCTCGCAGGCTCGTAGGCACGCAGGCAGGCAGGCAGGCAGGCAGGCATGCAGGCATGTAGGCAGGCAGGCAGGCAGGCAGGCAGGAAGGCTAGGAGGCAGGCAGGCTCACAGGAGGCAGGCAAGTAAGCTGGCAAGCAAGCTTGCAGGCTGGGAGGCAGACAGGCAGGCAGGCAGGCATGCAGGCAGGCAGGCAGGCCCTCAGGCAGGCAGGCAGGCAGGCAGGCAGGAAGGCCGCAGGCAGGCAGGCAGGCAGGCAAGTAGGTAAGCAAGCTCGCAGGCTCGCAGGCAGGCAGGCAGGCCGCAGGCAGGTAGGCAGGCAGGCAAGCAGGCAAGCAAGCTTGCAGGCTCGCAGGCAGGCAGGCAGGCTCGCGGGCAGGCAGGCAGGCAGGGAGGCAGCCAGGCTAGCAGGCTAGCAGGCAAGCAAGCAAGCTTGCAGGCTGGCTGGCAGGTAGGCAAGCCGCAGGTAGGCAGGCAGGCAGGCAGGAAAGTAGGCAAGCAAGCTCACAGGCTCACAGGCAGGCAGGAAGGCTGCAGACAGGTAGGCAGGCAGGCAAGCAGGCAAGCAAGCTTGCAGGCTCGCAGGCAGGCAGGCAGGCTCGCAGGCAGGCAGGCAGGCAGGGAGGCAGCCAGGCTAGCAGGCTAGCAGGCAAGCAAGCAAGCTTGCAGGCATGCAGGCAGGCAGGCAGGCTCGCAGGCAGGCAGGAAGGCAGGGAGTCAGCCAGGCTAGCAGGCTAGCAGGCAGGCAAGCAAGCTCGCAGGCTCGCAGGCAGGCAGGCAGGCAGGCAGGCAGGAAGGCTAACAGGCAGGCAGGCTCGCAGGCAGGCAGGCAAGTAGGCAGGCAAGCAAACTCGCAGGCTCACAGGCAGGGAGGCAGGCCGCAGGCAGGCAGGCAGGCAGGCAAGCAGGCAAGCAAGCTCGCAGGCTCACAGGCAGGCAGGCAGGCAAGCAAGCACGCAGGCTCGCAGGCAGGCAGGTAGGCCGCAGGTAGGCAGGCAGGCAGGCAGGCAGGAAGGCTAGCAGGCAGGCAGGCTCACAGGCAGGCAGGCAAGTAGGCAGGCGAGCAAGCTCGCAGGCTCGCAGGCAGGCAGGCAAGCAGGTAGGCAGGCAGGTAGACAGGCAGGCAGGCAGGAAGGCAGGCAGGCAGGCAGGAAAGCAAGCTCGCATGCTCGCAGGCAGGCAGGCCGCAGGCAGGAGGCAGGCAGGCAAGCAGTCAAGCAAGCTCGCAGGCTCATAGGCACGCAGGCATGCAGGCAGGCATGCAGGCAGGCAGGAAGTCTAGCAGGCAGGCAGGCAGGCAGGCAGGCAGGAAGTCTAGCAGGCAGGCAAGCAGGCTCGCAGGCAGGAAGGCAATTAGGCTGGCAAGCAAGCTTGCAGGCTGGCAGGCAGGCATGCAGGCATGCAGGCAGGCAGGCAGGTAGGCAGGCAGGCAGGCAGGCAGGAAGGCCGCAGGCAGGCAGGCAGGCAGGCAAGCAGGCAAGCAAGCTTGCATGCTTGCAGGCAGGCAGGCAGCCAGGCAGCCAGGCTAGCAGGCTAGCAGGCAGGCAAGCAAACTCGCAGGCTAGCAGGCAGGCAGGCAAGCCGCAGGTAGGCAGGCAGGCAGGCAAGCAGGCAAGGAAGCTCGCAGGCTCGCAGGCAGGCAGAAAGACAAGCAGGAAGGCTAGCAGGCAGGCAGGCTCGCAGGCAGGCAGGCAAGTAGGCAGGCAAGCAAGCTCGCAGGCTCACAGGCAGGCAGGCAGGCAGGCTCACAGGCAGGTAGACAGGCAGGCAGGCAGGCAAGCAAGCTCGCAGGCCCGCAGGCAGGCAGGCAGGCACGCCGCAGGCAGGCAGGCAGGCAAGCAAGCTCGCAGCCTCGTAGGCACGCAGGCAGGTAGGCAGGCAGGCATGTATGCAGGCAGGCAGGAAGGCTAGCAGGCAGCCAGGCTCGCAGGCAGGCAGGCAGGCAAGCAAGCTCGCCGACTTGCAAGCAGGCAGGCAGGCAGGCAGGCAGCAATGCAGGCAGGTAGGCAGGGAGGCATGCTGGCAGGCAGGCAGGCAGGCAGGTAGGCAGGCAGGTAGGCAGGCAGGCTGGCAGGAAAGCTAGCAGGCAGGCAGGATTGCAGGCAGGCGGGCAAGCAGGAAGGCTAGCAGGCAGGCAGGTTCGCAGTCAGGCAGGCAGGCAGGCATGTAGGCAGGCAGGTAGGCAGGCAGGCAGGCAGGCAGGCAGGCAGGTCCTCAGGCAGGCAGGCAGGCAGGCAGGCAGGAAGGCCGCAGGCAGGCAGGCAGGCAGGCAAGTAGGCAAGCAAGCTCGCAGGCTCGCAGGCAGGCAGGCAGGCCGCAGGCAGGTAGGCAGGCAGGCAAGCAAGCTTGCAGGCTTGCAGGCAGGCAGGCAGGCTCGCAGGCAGAGAGGCAGGCAGGGAGGCTGCCAGGCTAGCAGGCTAGCAGGCAGGCAAGTAAGCTCGCAGGCTCGCAGGCAGGCAGGCCGGCCGCAGGCAGGCAGGCAAGCAGGCAAGCAAGCTCGCAGGCTCGTAGGCACGCAGGCAGGCAGGCAGGCAGGCAGGCATGCAGGCATGTAGGCAGGCAGGCAGGCAGGCAGGCAGGAAGGCTAGCAGGCAGGCAGGCTCACAGGAGGCAGGCAAGTAAGCTGGCAAGCAAGCTTGCAGGCTGGCAGGCAGACAGGCAAGTAGGTAAGCAAGCTCGCAGGCTCGCAGGCAGGCAGGCAGGCCGCAGGCAGGTAGGCAGGCAGGCAAGCAGGCAAGCAAGCTTGCAGGCTCGCAGGCAGGCAGGCAGGCTCGCAGGCAGAGAGGCAGGCAGGGAGGCAGCCAGGCTAGCAGGCTAGCAGGCAGGCAAGTAAGCTCGCAGGCTCGCTGGCAGGTAGGCAAGCCGCAGGTAGGCAGGCAGGCAGGCAGGAAAGTAGGCAAGCAAGCTCACAGGCTCGCAGGCAGGCAGGAAGGCTGCAGACAGGTAGGCAGGCAGGCAAGCAGGCAAGCAAGCTTGCAGGCTCGCAGGCAGGCAGGCAGGCTCGCAGGCAGGCAGGCAGGCAGGCAGGCAGGGAGGCAGCCAGGCTAGCAGGCTAGCAGGCAGGCAAGCAAGCTCGCAGGCTCGCAGGCAGGCAGGCAGGCTCGCAGGCAGGCAGGAAGGCAGGGAGGCAGCCAGGCTAGCAGGCTAGCAGGCAGGCAAGCAAGCTTGCAGGCTCGCAGGCAGGCAGGCAGGCTCGCAGGCAGGCAGGAAGGCAGGGAGGCAGCCAGGCTAGCAGGCTAGCAGGCAGGCAAGCAAGCTCGCAGGCTCGCAGGCAGGCAGGCTCGCAGGCAGGAAGGCTAGCAGGCAGGCAGGCTCGCAGGCAGGCAGGCAAGTAGGCAGGCAAGCAAGCTCGCAGGCTCACAGGCAGGGAGGCAGGCCGCAGGCAGGCAGGCAGGCAGGCAAGCAGGCAAACAAGCTCGCAGGCCCGCAGGCAGGCAGGCAGGCCACAGGCAGGGTGGCAGGCAGGCAAGCAGGCAAGCACGCTCGCAGGCTCGTAGGCACGCAGGCAGGCAGGCAGGCAGGCAGGCATGCAGGCAGGTAGGCAGGCAGGCTCGCACCAGGCAGACTTGTTGGCAGGCAGGCAGGCAGGCAGGCAGGCATGCAGGCAGGCAGGCAGGCAGGCAGGCAAGCAAGCTCGCAGGCTCGCAGGCAGGCAGGCAGGCCGCAGGCAGGCAGGCAAGCAGGCAAGCAAGCTCGCAGGCTCGTAGGCACGCAGGCAGGCAGGCAGGCAGGCATGCAGGCATGTAGGCAGGCAGGCAGGCAGGCAGGCAGGAAGGCTAGCAGGCAGGCAGGCTCACAGGAGGCAGGCAAGTAAGCTGGCAAGCAAGCTTGCAGGCTGGCAGGCAGACAGGCAGGCATGCAGGCAGGCAGGCAGGTAGGCAGGCAGGCAGGCAGGCCCTCAGGCAGGCAGGCAGGCAGGCAGGCAGGCAGCAAGGCCGCAGGCAGGCAGGCAGGCAGGCAGGCCGCAGGCAGGCTGGCAGGCAGGCATGCAGGCATGTAGGCAGGCAGGCAGGCAGGCAGGAAGGCTAGCAGGCAGGCAGGCTCACAGGCAGGCAGGCAAGTAAGCTGGCAAGCAAGCTTGCAGGCTGGCAGGCAGGCAGGCAGGCAGGCAGGCAAGCAGGCAGGCAGGCAGGTAGACAGGCAGGCAGGCAGGAAGGCAGGCAGGCAGGCAGGCAAGCAAGCTCGCATGCTCGCAGGCAGGCAGGCCGCAGGCAGGAGGCAGGCAGGCAAGCAGTCAAGCAAGCTCGCAGGCTCATAGGCACGCAGGCATGCAGGCAGGCATGCAGGCAGGCAGGAAGTCTAGCAGGCAGGCAGGCAGGCAGGCAGGCAGGAAGTCTAGCAGGCAGGCAAGCAGGCTCGCAGGCAGGAAGGCAATTAGGCTGGCAAGCAAGCTTGCAGGCTGGCAGGCAGGCATGCAGGCATGCAGGCAGGCAGGCAGGTAGGCAGGCAGGCAGGCAGGCAGGAAGGCCGCAGGCAGGCAGGCAGGCAGGCAAGCAGGCAAGCAAGCTTGCATGCTTGCAGGCAGGCAGGCAGCCAGGCAGCCAGGCTAGCAGGCTAGCAGGCAGGCAAGCAAACTCGCAGGCTAGCAGGCAGGCAGGCAAGCCGCAGGTAGGCAGGCAGGCAGGCAAGCAGGCAAGGAAGCTCGCAGGCTCGCAGGCAGGCAGAAAGACAAGCAGGAAGGCTAGCAGGCAGGCAGGCTCGCAGGCAGGCAGGCAAGTAGGCAGGCAAGCAAGCTCGCAGACTCACAGGCAGGCAGGCAGGCAGGCTCACAGGCAGGTAGACAGGCAGGCAGGCAGGCAAGCAAGCTCGCAGGCCCGCAGGCAGGCAGGCAGGCACGCCGCAGGCAGGCAGGCAGGCAAGCAAGCTCGCAGCCTCGTAGGCACGCAGGCAGGTAGGCAGGCAGGCATGTATGCAGGCAGGCAGGAAGGCTAGCAGGCAGCCAGGCTCGCAGGCAGGCAGGCAGGCAAGCAAGCTCGCCGACTTGCAAGCAGGCAGGCAGGCAGGCAGGCAGCAATGCAGGCAGGTAGGCAGGGAGGCATGCTGGCAGGCAGGCAGGCAGGCAGGTAGGCAGGCAGGTAGGCAGGCAGGCTGGCAGGAAAGCTAGCAGGCAGGCAGGATTGCAGGCAGGCGGGCAAGCAGGAAGGCTAGCAGGCAGGCAGGTTCGCAGTCAGGCAGGCAGGCAGGCATGTAGGCAGGCAGGTAGGCAGGCAGGCAGGCAGGCAGGCAGGCAGGTCCTCAGGCAGGCAGGCAGGCAGGCAGGCAGGAAGGCCGCAGGCAGGCAGGCAGGCAGGCAAGTAGGCAAGCAAGCTCGCAGGCTCGCAGGCAGGCAGGCAGGCCGCAGGCAGGTAGGCAGGCAGGCAAGCAAGCTTGCAGGCTTGCAGGCAGGCAGGCAGGCTCGCAGGCAGAGAGGCAGGCAGGGAGGCTGCCAGGCTAGCAGGCTAGCAGGCAGGCAAGTAAGCTCGCAGGCTCGCAGGCAGGCAGGCCGGCCGCAGGCAGGCAGGCAAGCAGGCAAGCAAGCTCGCAGGCTCGTAGGCACGCAGGCAGGCAGGCAGGCAGGCAGGCATGCAGGCATGTAGGCAGGCAGGCAGGCAGGCAGGCAGGAAGGCTAGCAGGCAGGCAGGCTCACAGGAGGCAGGCAAGTAAGCTGGCAAGCAAGCTTGCAGGCTGGCAGGCAGACAGGCAAGTAGGTAAGCAAGCTCGCAGGCTCGCAGGCAGGCAGGCAGGCCGCAGGCAGGTAGGCAGGCAGGCAAGCAGGCAAGCAAGCTTGCAGGCTCGCAGGCAGGCAGGCAGGCTCGCAGGCAGAGAGGCAGGCAGGGAGGCAGCCAGGCTAGCAGGCTAGCAGGCAGGCAAGTAAGCTCGCAGGCTCGCTGGCAGGTAGGCAAGCCGCAGGTAGGCAGGCAGGCAGGCAGGAAAGTAGGCAAGCAAGCTCACAGGCTCGCAGGCAGGCAGGAAGGCTGCAGACAGGTAGGCAGGCAGGCAAGCAGGCAAGCAAGCTTGCAGGCTCGCAGGCAGGCAGGCAGGCTCGCAGGCAGGCAGGCAGGCAGGCAGGCAGGGAGGCAGCCAGGCTAGCAGGCTAGCAGGCAGGCAAGCAAGCTCGCAGGCTCGCAGGCAGGCAGGCAGGCTCGCAGGCAGGCAGGAAGGCAGGGAGGCAGCCAGGCTAGCAGGCTAGCAGGCAGGCAAGCAAGCTTGCAGGCTCGCAGGCAGGCAGGCAGGCTCGCAGGCAGGCAGGAAGGCAGGGAGGCAGCCAGGCTAGCAGGCTAGCAGGCAGGCAAGCAAGCTCGCAGGCTCGCAGGCAGGCAGGCTCGCAGGCAGGAAGGCTAGCAGGCAGGCAGGCTCGCAGGCAGGCAGGCAAGTAGGCAGGCAAGCAAGCTCGCAGGCTCACAGGCAGGGAGGCAGGCCGCAGGCAGGCAGGCAGGCAGGCAAGCAGGCAAACAAGCTCGCAGGCCCGCAGGCAGGCAGGCAGGCCACAGGCAGGGTGGCAGGCAGGCAAGCAGGCAAGCACGCTCGCAGGCTCGTAGGCACGCAGGCAGGCAGGCAGGCAGGCAGGCATGCAGGCAGGTAGGCAGGCAGGCTCGCACCAGGCAGACTTGTTGGCAGGCAGGCAGGCAGGCAGGCAGGCATGCAGGCAGGCAGGCAGGCAGGCAGGCAAGCAAGCTCGCAGGCTCGCAGGCAGGCAGGCAGGCCGCAGGCAGGCAGGCAAGCAGGCAAGCAAGCTCGCAGGCTCGTAGGCACGCAGGCAGGCAGGCAGGCAGGCATGCAGGCATGTAGGCAGGCAGGCAGGCAGGCAGGCAGGAAGGCTAGCAGGCAGGCAGGCTCACAGGAGGCAGGCAAGTAAGCTGGCAAGCAAGCTTGCAGGCTGGCAGGCAGACAGGCAGGCATGCAGGCAGGCAGGCAGGTAGGCAGGCAGGCAGGCAGGCCCTCAGGCAGGCAGGCAGGCAGGCAGGCAGGCAGCAAGGCCGCAGGCAGGCAGGCAGGCAGGCAGGCCGCAGGCAGGCTGGCAGGCAGGCATGCAGGCATGTAGGCAGGCAGGCAGGCAGGCAGGAAGGCTAGCAGGCAGGCAGGCTCACAGGCAGGCAGGCAAGTAAGCTGGCAAGCAAGCTTGCAGGCTGGCAGGCAGGCAGGCAGGCAGGCAGGCATGCAGGCAGGCAGGCAGGTAGGCAGGCAGGCAGGCAGGCCCTCAGGCAGGCAGGCAGGCAGGCAGGCAGGCAGGAAGGCCGCAGGCAGGCAGGCAGGCAGGCAAGTAGGCAAGCAAGCTCGCAGGCTCGCAGGCAGGCAGGCAGGCCGCAGGCAGGTAGGCAGGCAGGCAAGCAGGCAAGCAAGCTTGCAGGCTCGCAGACAGGCAGGCAGGCTCGCAGGCAGGCAGGCAGGGAGGCAGCCAGGCTAGCATGCTAGCAGGCAGGCAAGCAAGCTCGCAGGCTAGCAGGCAGGCAGGCAGGCCGCAGGTAGGCAGGCAAGCAGGCAAGCAGGCAAGCAAGCTCGCAGGCTCATAGCCATGCAGGCAGGCAGGCAGGCAGGCATGGAGGCAGGTAGACAGGCAGGCAGGCTGGCAGGCAGGCAGGCTCGCAGGCAGGTAGCGAGGCTAGCAGGCAGGCAGGCAGGGAGGCAGCCAGGCATGCAGACAGACAGGTAGGCAGGCAGGCAGGCAGGCAGGCTTGTACCAGGCAGGCTCGCTGGCAAGCAGGCAGGCAGGCTCGCAGGCTGGTAAGCAGGAAGGTTCGCAGGCAGGCAGGCAGGCAAGCAAGCTCACAGACTCACAGGCAGGGAGGCAGGCAGGCAGGCAGTCAGGTAGACCGGCAGGCAGGCAGGCCGCAGGCAGGCAGGCAGGCAGTCATGCAGGCTGGTAATCAGGCAGGCAGGCAGGCAGGAAGGCTAGCAGGCAGGCAGGCTCACTGGCAGGCAGGCAAGTAGGCTGGCAAGCAAGCTTGCAGGCTGCCAGGCAGGAAGGCAGGCAGGCAGGCCCTCAGGCAGGCAGGCAGGCAGGCAGGAAGGCCGCAGGCAGGCAGGCAAGTAGGCAAGCAAGCTCGCAGGCTCACAGGCAGGCAGGCAGGCCGCAGGCAGGTAGGCAGGCAGGCAAGCAGGCTAGCAGGGAGGCAAGCAAGCTCGCAGGCTCGCAGGCAGGCAGGCCGCAGGTAGGCAGGCAGGCAGGCAAGCAGGCAAGCAAGCTCGCAGGCTCGCAGGCAGGCAGGCAGCCAGGCAGGAAGGCTAGCAGGCAGGCAGGCTCGCAGGCAGGCAGGCAAGTAGGCAGGCAAGTAAGCTCGCAGGCTCACAGGCAGGCCGGCAGGCAGGCAAGCAAGCTCGCAGGCTCGCAGGCAGGCAGGCAGGCCGCAGGCAGGCAGGCATG
This sequence comes from Tenrec ecaudatus, assembly GCF_050624435.1. Taxonomy (NCBI): domain Eukaryota; kingdom Metazoa; phylum Chordata; class Mammalia; order Afrosoricida; family Tenrecidae; genus Tenrec; species Tenrec ecaudatus. The sequence goes on along the minus strand of NW_027457634.1, from coordinate 725,749 downwards.
CAGGCAAACAAGCTCGCAGGCAGGCAGGCAGGCCGCAGGCAGGCAGGCATGCAGGCAAACAAGCTCGCAGGCTCGTAGGCACGCAGGCAGGCAGCCAGGCAGGCAGGCATGCATGCAGACAAACAGGTCGGCAGGCAGGCAGGCAGGCAGGATTGCACGAGGCAGGCTTGCTGGCAAGCAGGCAGGCAGGCTCGCAGGCAGGTAGGCAGGAAGGTTCGCAGGCAGGCAGGCAGGCAAACAAGCTCGCAGGCTCGCAGGACAGGCAGGCAGGGCTCAGGAAGGTAGGCAGGCAGGCTTCCAGGTAGGCAGGCAGGCAGGCAGGCATCCAGGCTAGCAGGCTAGCACGCAGGCAAACAAGCACGCAGGCTCGCAGGCAGGCAGGTAGGCCGCAGGTAGGCAGGCAGGCAGGCAGGCAGGAAGGCTAGCAGGCAGGCAGGCTCACAGGCAGGCAGGCAAGTAGGCAGGCGAGCAAGCTCGCAGGCTCGCAGGCAGGCAGGCAAGCAGGCAGGCAGGCAGGTAGACAGGCAGGCAGGCAGGAAGGCAGGCAGGCAGGCAGGCAAGCAAGCTCGCATGCTCGCAGGCAGGCAGGCCGCAGGCAGGAGGCAGGCAGGCAAGCAGTCAAGCAAGCTCGCAGGCTCATAGGCACGCAGGCATGCAGGCAGGCATGCAGGCAGGCAGGAAGTCTAGCAGGCAGGCAGGCAGGCAGGCAGGCAGGAAGTCTAGCAGGCAGGCAAGCAGGCTCGCAGGCAGGAAGGCAATTAGGCTGGCAAGCAAGCTTGCAGGCTGGCAGGCAGGCATGCAGGCATGCAGGCAGGCAGGCAGGTAGGCAGGCAGGCAGGCAGGCAGGAAGGCCGCAGGCAGGCAGGCAGGCAGGCAAGCAGGCAAGCAAGCTTGCATGCTTGCAGGCAGGCAGGCAGCCAGGCAGCCAGGCTAGCAGGCTAGCAGGCAGGCAAGCAAACTCGCAGGCTAGCAGGCAGGCAGGCAAGCCGCAGGTAGGCAGGCAGGCAGGCAAGCAGGCAAGGAAGCTCGCAGGCTCGCAGGCAGGCAGAAAGACAAGCAGGAAGGCTAGCAGGCAGGCAGGCTCGCAGGCAGGCAGGCAAGTAGGCAGGCAAGCAAGCTCGCAGGCTCACAGGCAGGCAGGCAGGCAGGCTCACAGGCAGGTAGACAGGCAGGCAGGCAGGCAAGCAAGCTCGCAGGCCCGCAGGCAGGCAGGCACGCCGCAGGCAGGCAGGCAGGCAAGCAAGCTCGCAGCCTCGTAGGCACGCAGGCAGGTAGGCAGGCAGGCATGTATGCAGGCAGGCAGGAAGGCTAGCAGGCAGCCAGGCTCGCAGGCAGGCAGGCAGGCAAGCAAGCTCGCCGACTTGCAAGCAGGCAGGCAGGCAGGCAGGCAGCAATGCAGGCAGGTAGGCAGGGAGGCATGCTGGCAGGCAGGCAGGCAGGCAGGTAGGCAGGCAGGTAGGCAGGCAGGCTGGCAGAAAAGCTAGCAGGCAGGCAGGATTGCAGGCAGGCGGGCAAGCAGGAAGGCTAGCAGGCAGGCAGGTTCGCAGTCAGGCAGGCAGGCAGGCATGTAGGCAGGCAGGTAGGCAGGCAGGCAGGCAGGCAGGCAGGCAGGTCCTCAGGCAGGCAGGCAGGCAGGCAGGCAGGAAGGCCGCAGGCAGGCAGGCAGGCAGGCAAATAGGCAAGCAAGCTCGCAGGCTCGCAGGCAGGCAGGCAGGCCGCAGGCAGGTAGGCAGGCAGGCAAGCAAGCTTGCAGGCTTGCAGGCAGGCAGGCAGGCTCGCAGGCAGAGAGGCAGGCAGGGAGGCTGCCAGACTAGCAGGCTAGCAGGCAGGCAAGTAAGCTCGCAGGCTCGCAGGCAGGCAGGCCGGCCGCAGGCAGGCAGGCAAGCAGGCAAGCAAGCTCGCAGGCTCGTAGGCACGCAGGCAGGCAGGCAGGCAGGCATGCAGGCATGTAGGCAGGCAGGCAGGCAGGCAGGCAGGAAGGCTAGCAGGCAGGCAGGCTCACAGGAGGCAGGCAAGTAAGCTGGCAAGCAAGCTTGCAGGCTGGCAGGCAGACAGGCAAGTAGGTAAGCAAGCTCGCAGGCTCGCAGGCAGGCAGGCAGGCTGCAGGCAGGTAGGCAGGCAGGCAAGCAGGCAAGCAAGCTTGCAGGCTCGCAGGCAGGCAGGCAGGCTTGCAGGCAGAGAGGCAGGCAGGGAGGCAGCCAGGCTAGCAGGCTAGCAGGCAGGCAAGTAAGCTCGCAGGCTCGCTGGCAGGTAGGCAAGCCGCAGGTAGGCAGGCAGGCAGGCAGGAAAGTAGGCAAGCAAGCTCACAGGCTCGCAGGCAGGCAGGAAGGCTGCAGACAGGTAGGCAGGCAGGCAAGCAGGCAAGCAAGCTTGCAGGCTCGCAGGCAGGCAGGCAGGCTCGCAGGCAGGCAGGCAGGCAGGCAGGCAGGGAGGCAGCCAGGCTAGCAGGCTAGCAGGCAGGCAAGCAAGCTTGCAGGCTCGCAGGCAGGCAGGCAGGCTCGCAGGCAGGCAGGAAGGCAGGGAGGCAGCCAGGCTAGCAGGCTAGCAGGCAGGCAAGCAAGCTTGCAGGCTCGCAGGCAGGCAGGCAGGCTCGCAGGCAGGCAGGAAGGCAGGGAGGCAGCCAGGCTAGCAGGCTAGCAGGCAGGCAAGCAAGCTCGCAGGCTCGCAGGCAGGCAGGCTCGCAGGCAGGAAGGCTAGCAGGCAGGCAGGCTCGCAGGCAGGCAGGCAAGTAGGCAGGCAAGCAAGCTCGCAGGCTCACAGGCAGGGAGGCAGGCCGCAGGCAGGCAGGCAGGCAGGCAAGCAGGCAAACAAGCTCGCAGGCCCGCAGGCAGGCAGGCCGGCCGCAGGCAGGCAGGCAAGCAGGCAAGCAAGCTCGCAGGCTCGTAGGCACGCAGGCAGGCAGGCAGGCAGGCAGGCATGCAGGCATGTAGGCAGGCAGGCAGGCAGGCAGGCAGGAAGGCTAGCAGGCAGGCAGGCTCACAGGAGGCAGGCAAGTAAGCTGGCAAGCAAGCTTGCAGGCTGGCAGGCAGACAGGCAAGTAGGTAAGCAAGCTCGCAGGCTCGCAGGCAGGCAGGCAGGCCGCAGGCAGGTAGGCAGGCAGGCAAGCAGGCAAGCAAGCTTGCAGGCTCGCAGGCAGGCAGGCAGGCTCGCAGGCAGAGAGGCAGGCAGGGAGGCAGCCAGGCTAGCAGGCTAGCAGGCAGGCAAGTAAGCTCGCAGGCTCGCTGGCAGGTAGGCAAGCCGCAGGTAGGCAGGCAGGCAGGCAGGAAAGTAGGCAAGCAAGCTCACAGGCTCGCAGGCAGGCAGGAAGGCTGCAGACAGGTAGGCAGGCAGGCAAGCAGGCAAGCAAGCTTGCAGGCTCGCAGGCAGGCAGGCAGGCTCGCAGGCAGGCAGGCAGGCAGGCAGGCAGGGAGGCAGCCAGGCTAGCAGGCTAGCAGGCAGGCAAGCAAGCTTGCAGGCTCTCAGGCAGGCAGGCAGGCTCGCAGGCAGGCAGGAAGGCAGGGAGGCAGCCAGGCTAGCAGGCTAGCAGGCAGGCAAGCAAGCTCGCAGGCTCGCAGGCAGGCAGGCAGGCCGCAGGCAGGTAGGCAGGCAGGCAAGCAAGCTTGCAGGCTTGCAGGCAGGCAGGCAGGCTCGCAGGCAGAGAGGCAGGCAGGGAGGCTGCCAGGCTAGCAGGCTAGCAGGCAGGCAAGTAAGCTCGCAGGCTCGCAGGCAGGCAGGCCGGCCGCAGGCAGGCAGGCAAGCAGGCAAGCAAGCTCGCAGGCTCGTAGGCACGCAGGCAGGCAGGCAGGCAGGCAGGCATGCAGGCATGTAGGCAGGCAGGCAGGCAGGCAGGCAGGAAGGCTAGCAGGCAGGCAGGCTCACAGGAGGCAGGCAAGTAAGCTGGCAAGCAAGCTTGCAGGCTGGCAGGCAGACAGGCAAGTAGGTAAGCAAGCTCGCAGGCTCGCAGGCAGGCAGGCAGGCCGCAGGCAGGTAGGCAGGCAGGCAAGCAGGCAAGCAAGCTTGCAGGCTCGCAGGCAGGCAGGCAGGCTCGCAGGCAGAGAGGCAGGCAGGGAGGCAGCCAGGCTAGCAGGCTAGCAGGCAGGCAAGTAAGCTCGCAGGCTCGCTGGCAGGTAGGCAAGCCGCAGGTAGGCAGGCAGGCAGGCAGGAAAGTAGGCAAGCAAGCTCACAGGCTCGCAGGCAGGCAGGAAGGCTGCAGACAGGTAGGCAGGCAGGCAAGCAGGCAAGCAAGCTTGCAGGCTCGCAGGCAGGCAGGCAGGCTCGCAGGCAGGCAGGCAGGCAGGCAGGCAGGGAGGCAGCCAGGCTAGCAGGCTAGCAGGCAGGCAAGCAAGCTTGCAGGCTCGCAGGCAGGCAGGCAGGCTCGCAGGCAGGCAGGAAGGCAGGGAGGCAGCCAGGCTAGCAGGCTAGCAGGCAGGCAAGCAAGCTTGCAGGCTCGCAGGCAGGCAGGCAGGCTCGCAGGCAGGCAGGAAGGCAGGGAGGCAGCCAGGCTAGCAGGCTAGCAGGCAGGCAAGCAAGCTCGCAGGCTCGCAGGCAGGCAGGCTCGCAGGCAGGAAGGCTAGCAGGCAGGCAGGCTCGCAGGCAGGCAGGCAAGTAGGCAGGCAAGCAAGCTCGCAGGCTCACAGGCAGGGAGGCAGGCCGCAGGCAGGCAGGCAGGCAGGCAAGCAGGCAAACAAGCTCGCAGGCCCGCAGGCAGGCAGGCAGGCCACAGGCAGGGTGGCAGGCAGGCAAGCAGGCAAGCACGCTCGCAGGCTCGTAGGCACGCAGGCAGGCAGGCAGGCAGGCAGGCATGCAGGCAGGTAGGCAGGCAGGCTCGCACCAGGCAGACTTGTTGGCAGGCAGGCAGGCAGGCAGGCAGGCAGGCATGCAGGCAGGCAGGCAGGCAGGCAGGCAGGCAAGCAAGCTCGCAGGCTCGCAGGCAGGCAGGCAGGCCGCAGGCAGGCAGGCAAGCAGGCAAGCAAGCTCGCAGGCTCGTAGGCACGCAGGCAGGCAGGCAGGCAGGCATGCAGGCATGTAGGCAGGCAGGCAGGCAGGCAGGCAGGAAGGCTAGCAGGCAGGCAGGCTCACAGGAGGCAGGCAAGTAAGCTGGCAAGCAAGCTTGCAGGCTGGCAGGCAGACAGGCAGGCATGCAGGCAGGCAGGCAGGTAGGCAGGCAGGCAGGCAGGCCCTCAGGCAGGCAGGCAGGCAGGCAGGCAGGCAGCAAGGCCGCAGGCAGGCAGGCAGGCAGGCAGGCCGCAGGCAGGCTGGCAGGCAGGCATGCAGGCATGTAGGCAGGCAGGCAGGCAGGCAGGAAGGCTAGCAGGCAGGCAGGCTCACAGGCAGGCAGGCAAGTAAGCTGGCAAGCAAGCTTGCAGGCTGGCAGGCAGGCAGGCAGGCAGGCAGGCATGCAGGCAGGCAGGCAGGTAGGCAGGCAGGCAGGCAGGCCCTCAGGCAGGCAGGCAGGCAGGCAGGCAGGCAGGCAGGAAGGCCGCAGGCAGGCAGGCAGGCAGGCAAGTAGGCAAGCAAGCTCGCAGGCTCGCAGGCAGGCAGGCAGGCCGCAGGCAGGTAGGCAGGCAGGCAAGCAGGCAAGCAAGCTTGCAGGCTCGCAGACAGGCAGGCAGGCTCGCAGGCAGGCAGGCAGGGAGGCAGCCAGGCTAGCATGCTAGCAGGCAGGCAAGCAAGCTCGCAGGCTAGCAGGCAGGCAGGCAGGCCGCAGGTAGGCAGGCAAGCAGGCAAGCAGGCAAGCAAGCTCGCAGGCTCATAGCCATGCAGGCAGGCAGGCAGGCAGGCATGGAGGCAGGTAGACAGGCAGGCAGGCTGGCAGGCAGGCAGGCTCGCAGGCAGGTAGCGAGGCTAGCAGGCAGGCAGGCAGGGAGGCAGCCAGGCATGCAGACAGACAGGTAGGCAGGCAGGCAGGCAGGCAGGCTTGTACCAGGCAGGCTCGCTGGCAAGCAGGCAGGCAGGCTCGCAGGCTGGTAAGCAGGAAGGTTCGCAGGCAGGCAGGCAGGCAAGCAAGCTCACAGACTCACAGGCAGGGAGGCAGGCAGGCAGGCAGTCAGGTAGACCGGCAGGCAGGCAGGCCGCAGGCAGGCAGGCAGGCAGTCATGCAGGCTGGTAATCAGGCAGGCAGGCAGGCAGGAAGGCTAGCAGGCAGGCAGGCTCACTGGCAGGCAGGCAAGTAGGCTGGCAAGCAAGCTTGCAGGCTGCCAGGCAGGAAGGCAGGCAGGCAGGCCCTCAGGCAGGCAGGCAGGCAGGCAGGAAGGCCGCAGGCAGGCAGGCAAGTAGGCAAGCAAGCTCGCAGGCTCACAGGCAGGCAGGCAGGCCGCAGGCAGGTAGGCAGGCAGGCAAGCAGGCTAGCAGGGAGGCAAGCAAGCTCGCAGGCTCGCAGGCAGGCAGGCCGCAGGTAGGCAGGCCGGCAGGCAAGCAGGCAAGCAAGCTCGCAGGCTCGCAGGCAGGCAGGCAGCCAGGCAGGAAGGCTAGCAGGCAGGCAGGCTCGCAGGCAGGCAGGCAAGTAGGCAGGCAAGAAAGCTCGCAGGCTCACAGGCAGGCCGGCAGGCAGGCAAGCAAGCTCGCAGGCTCGCAGGCAGGCAGGCCGGCCGCAGGCAGGCAGGCAAGCAGGCAAGCAAGCTCGCAGGCTCGTAGGCACGCAGGCAGGCAGGCAGGCAGGCAGGCATGCAGGCATGTAGGCAGGCAGGCAGGCAGGCAGGCAGGAAGGCTAGCAGGCAGGCAGGCTCACAGGAGGCAGGCAAGTAAGCTGGCAAGCAAGCTCGCAGGCTGGCAGGCAGACAGGCAAGTAGGTAAGCAAGCTCGCAGGCTCGCAGGCAGGCAGGCAGGCCGCAGGCAGGTAGGCAGGCAGGCAAGCAGGCAAGCAAGCTTGCAGGCTCGCAGGCAGGCAGGCAGGCTCGCAGGCAGAGAGGCAGGCAGGGAGGCAGCCAGGCTAGCAGGCTAGCAGGCAGGCAAGTAAACTCGCAGGCTCGCTGGCAGGTAGGCAAGCCGCAGGTAGGCAGGCAGGCAGGCAGGAAAGTAGGCAAGCAAGCTCACAGGCTCGCAGGCAGGCAGGAAGGCTGCAGACAGGTAGGCAGGCAGGCAAGCAGGCAAGCAAGCTTGCAGGCTCGCAGGCAGGCAGGCAGGCTCGCAGGCAGGCAGGCAGGCAGGCAGGCAGGGAGGCAGCCAGGCTAGCAGGCTAGCAGGCAGGCAAGCAAGCTTGCAGGCTCGCAGGCAGGCAGGCAGGCTCGCAGGCAGGCAGGAAGGCAGGGAGGCAGCCAGGCTAGCAGGCTAGCAGGCAGGCAAGCAAGCTTGCAGGCTCGCAGGCAGGCAGGCAGGCTCGCAGGCAGGCAGGAAGGCAGGGAGGCAGCCAGGCTAGCAGGCTAGCAGGCAGGCAAGCAAGCTCGCAGGCTCGCAGGCAGGCAGGCTCGCAGGCAGGAAGGCTAGCAGGCAGGCAGGCTCGCAGGCAGGCAGGCAAGTAGGCAGGCAAGCAAGCTCGCAGGCTCACAGGCAGGGAGGCAGGCCGCAGGCAGGCAGGCAGGCAGGCAAGCAGGCAAACAAGCTCGCAGGCCCGCAGGCAGGCAGGCAGGCCACAGGCAGGGTGGCAGGCAGGCAAGCAGGCAAGCAAGCTCGCAGGCTCGTAGGCACGCAGGCAGGCAGGCAGGCAGGCAGGCATGCAGGCAGGTAGGCAGGCAGGCTCGCACCAGGCAGACTTGTTGGCAGGCAGGCAGGCAGGCAGGCAGGCAGGCATGCAGGCAGGCAGGCAGGCAGGCAGGCAAGCAAGCTCGCAGGCTCGCAGGCAGGCAGGCAGGCCGCAGGCAGGCAGGCAAGCAGGCAAGCAAGCTCGCAGGCTCGTAGGCACGCAGGCAGGCAGGCAGGCAGGCAGGAAGGCTAGCAGGCAGGCAGGCTCACAGGAGGCAGGCAAGTAAGCTGGCAAGCAAGCTTGCAGGCTGGCAGGCAGACAGGCAGGCATGCAGGCAGGCAGGCAGGTAGGCAGGCAGGCATTCAGGCCCTCAGGCAGGCAGGCAGGCAGGCAGGCAGCAAGGCCGCAGGCAGGCAGGCAGGCAGGCAGGCCGCAGGCAGGCTGGCAGGCAGGCATGCAGGCATGTAGGCAGGCAGGCAGGCAGGCAGGAAGGCTAGCAGGCAGGCAGGCTCACAGGCAGGCAGGCAAGTAAGCTGGCAAGCAAGCTTGCAGGCTGGCAGGCAGGCAGGCAGGCATGCAGGCAGGCAGGCAGGTAGGCAGGCAGGCAGGCAGGCCCTCAGGCAGGCAGGCAGGCAGGCAGGCAGGCAGGCAGGAAGGCCGCAGGCAGGCAGGCAGGCAGGCAAGTAGGCAAGCAAGCTCGCAGGCTCGCAGGCAGGCAGGCAGGCCGCAGGCAGGTAGGCAGGCAGGCAAGCAGGCAAGCAAGCTTGCAGGCTCGCAGACAGGCAGGCAGGCTCGCAGGCAGGCAGGCAGGGAGGCAGCCAGGCTAGCATGCTAGCAGGCAGGCAAGCAAGCTCGCAGGCTAGCAGGCAGGCAGGCAGGCCGCAGGTAGGCAGGCAAGCAGGCAAGCAGGCAAGCAAGCTCGCAGGCTCATAGCCATGCAGGCAGGCAGGCAGGCAGGCATGGAGGCAGGTAGACAGGCAGGCAGGCTGGCAGGCAGGCAGGCTCGCAGGCAGGTAGCGAGGCTAGCAGGCAGGCAGGCAGGGAGGCAGCCAGGCATGCAGACAGACAGGTAGGCAGGCAGGCAGGCAGGCAGGCTTGTACCAGGCAGGCTCGCTGGCAAGCAGGCAGGCAGGCTCGCAGGCTGGTAAGCAGGAAGGTTCGCAGGCAGGCAGGCAGGCAAGCAAGCTCACAGACTCACAGGCAGGGAGGCAGGCAGGCAGGCAGTCAGGTAGACCGGCAGGCAGGCAGGCCGCAGGCAGGCAGGCAGGCAGTCATGCAGGCTGGTAATCAGGCAGGCAGGCAGGCAGGAAGGCTAGCAGGCAGGCAGGCTCACTGGCAGGCAGGCAAGTAGGCTGGCAAGCAAGCTTGCAGGCTGCCAGGCAGGAAGGCAGGCAGGCAGGCCCTCAGGCAGGCAGGCAGGCAGGCAGGAAGGCCGCAGGCAGGCAGGCAAGTAGGCAAGCAAGCTCGCAGGCTCACAGGCAGGCAGGCAGGCCGCAGGCAGGTAGGCAGGCAGGCAAGCAGGCTAGCAGGGAGGCAAGCAAGCTCGCAGGCTCGCAGGCAGGCAGGCCGCAGGTAGGCAGGCAGGCAGGCAAGCAGGCAAGCAAGCTCGCAGGCTCGCAGGCAGGCAGGCAGCCAGGCAGGAAGGCTAGCAGGCAGGCAGGCTCGCAGGCAGGCAGGCAAGTAGGCAGGCAAGAAAGCTCGCAGGCTCACAGGCAGGCCGGCAGGCAGGCAAGCAAGCTCGCAGGCTCGCAGGCAGGCAGGCAGGCCGCAGGCAGGCAGGCATGCATGCAGACAAACAGGTCGGCAGGCAGGCAGGCAGGCAGGATTGCATGAGGCAGGCTTGCTGGCAAGCAGGCAGGCAGGCTCGCAGGCAGGTAGGCAGGAAGGTTCGCAGGCAGGCAGGCAGGCAAACAAGCTCGCAGGCTCGCAGGACAGGCAGGCAGGGCGCAGGAAGGTAGGCAGGCAGGCTTCCAGGTAGGCAGGCAGGCAGGCAGGCATCCAGGCTAGCAGGCTAGCAGGCAGGCAAACAAGCACGCAGGCTCGCAGGCAGGCAGGTAGGCCGCAGGTAGGCAGGCAGGCAGGCAGGCAGGAAGGCTAGCAGGCAGGCAGGCTCACAGGCAGGCAGGCAAGTAGGCAGGCGAGCAAGCTCGCAGGCTCGCAGGCAGGCAGGCAAGCAGGCAGGCAGGCAGGTAGACAGGCAGGCAGGCAGGAAGGCAGGCAGGCAGGCAGGCAAGCAAGCTCGCATGCTCGCAGGCAGGCAGGCCGCAGGCAGGAGGCAGGCAGGCAAGCAGTCAAGCAAGCTCGCAGGCTCATAGGCACGCAGGCATGCAGGCAGGCATGCAGGAAGGCAGGAAGTCTAGCAGGCAGGCAGGCAGGCAGGAAGTCTAGCAGGCAGGCAAGCAGGCTCGCAGGCAGGAAGGCAATTAGGCTGGCAAGCAAGCTTGCAGGCTGGCAGGCAGGCATGCAGGCATGCAGGCAGGCAGGCAGGTAGGCAGGCAGGCAGGCAGGCAGGAAGGCCGCAGGCAGGCAGGCAGGCAGGCAAGCAGGCAAGCAAGCTTGCATGCTTGCAGGCAGGCAGGCAGGCAGGCAGCCAGGCTAGCAGGCTAGCAGGCAGGCAAGCAAACTCGCAGGCTAGCAGGCAGGCAGGCAAGCCGCAGGTAGGCAGGCAGGCAGGCAAGCAGGCAAGGAAGCTCGCAGGCTCGCAGGCAGGCAGAAAGACAAGCAGGAAGGCTAGCAGGCAGGCAGGCTCGCAGGCAGGCAGGCAAGTAGGCAGGCAAGCAAGCTCGCAGGCTCACAGGCAGGCAGGCAGGCAGGCTCACAGGCAGATAGACAGGCAGGCAGGCAGGCAAGCAAGCTCGCAGGCCCGCAGGCAGGCAGGCACGCCGCAGGCAGGCAGGCAGGCAAGCAAGCTCGCAGCCTCGTAGGCACGCAGGCAGGTAGGCAGGCAGGCATGTATGCAGGCAGGCAGGAAGGCTAGCAGGCAGCCAGGCTCGCAGGCAGGCAGGCAGGCAAGCAAGCTCGCCGACTTGCAAGCAGGCAGGCAGGCAGGCAGGCAGCAATGCAGGCAGGTAGGCAGGGAGGCATGCTGGCAGGCAGGCAGGCAGGCAGGTAGGCAGGCAGGTAGGCAGGCAGGCTGGCAGGAAAGCTAGCAGGCAGGCAGGATTGCAGGCAGGCGGGCAAGCAGGAAGGCTAGCAGGCAGGCAGGTTCGCAGTCAGGCAGGCAGGCAGGCATGTAGGCAGGCAGGTAGGCAGGCAGGCAGGCAGGCAGGCAGGCAGGTCCTCAGGCAGGCAGGCAGGCAGGCAGGCAGGAAGGCCGCAGGCAGGCAGGCAGGCAGGCAAGTAGGCAAGCAAACTCGCAGGCTCGCAGGCAGGCAGGCAGGCCGCAGGCAGGTAGGCAGGCAGGCAAGCAAGCTTGCAGGCTTGCAGGCAGGCAGGCAGGCTCACAGGCAGAGAGGCAGGCAGGGAGGCTGCCAGGCTAGCAGGCTAGCAGGCAGGCAAGTAAGCTCGCAGGCTCGCAGGCAGGCAGGCCGGCCGCAGGCAGGCAGGCAAGCAGGCAAGCAAGCTCGCAGGCTCATAGGCACGCAGGCAGGCAGGCATGCAGGCATGTAGGCAGGCAGGCAGGCAGGCAGGCAGGATGGAAGGCTAGCAGGCAGGCAGGCTCACAGGAGGCAGGCAAGTAAGCTGGCAAGCAAGCTTGCAGGCTGGCAGGCAGACAGGCAGGCAGGCAGGCAGGCAGGCAGGAAGGCCGCAGGCAGGCAGGCAGGCAGGCAAGTAGGCAAGCAAGCTCGCAGGCTCGCAGGCAGGCAGGCAGGCCGCAGGCAGGTAGGCAGGCAGGCAAGCAGGCAAGCAAGCTTGCAGGCTCGCAGGCAGGCAGGCAGGCTCGCAGGCAGAGAGGCAGGCAGGGAGGCAGCCAGGCTAGCAGGCTAGCAGGCAGGCAAGCAAGCTTGCAGGCTCGCAGGCAGGCAGGCAGGGAGGCAGCCAGGCTAGCAGGCTAGCAGGCAGGCAAGTAAGCTCGCAGGCTCGCTGGCAGGTAGGCAAGCCACAGGTAGGCAGGCAGGCAGGCAGGAATGTAGGCAAGCAAGCTCACAGGCTCGCAGGCAGGCAGGAAGGCTGCAGACAGGTAGGCAGGCAGGCAAGCAGGCAAGCAAGCTTGCAGGCTCGCAGGCAGGCAGGCAGGCTCGCAGGCAGGCAGGCAGGCAGGGAGGCAGCCAGGCTAGCAGGCTAGCAGGCAGGCAAGCAAGCTTGCAGGCTCGCAGGCAGGCAGGCAGGCTCGCAGGCAGGCAGGAAGGCAGGAAGGCAGCCAGGCTAGCAGGCTAGCAGGCAGGCAAGCAAGCTCGCAGGCTCGCAGGCAGGCAGGCTCGCAGGCAGGAAGGCTAGCAGGCAGGCAGGCTCGCAGGCAGGCAAGCAAGTAGGCAGGCAAGAAAGCTCGCAGGCTCACAGGAAGGGAGGCAGGCCGCAGGCAGGCAGGCAGGCAGGCAAGCAGGCAAGCAAGCTCGCAGGCTCACAGGCAGGCAGGCAAGCAAGCTTGCAGGCCCGCAGGCAGGCAGGCAGGCCACAGGCAGGGTGGTAGGCAGGCAAGCAGGCAAGCACGCTCGCAGGCTCGTAGGCACGCAGGCAGGCAGGCAGGCAGGCATGCAGGCAGGTAGGCAGGCAGGCTCGCACCAGGCAGGCTTGTTGGCAGGCAGGCAGGCAGGCAGGCAGGCTCGCAAGCAGGCAGGCAGGCAGGCAGGCAGGCAAGCAAGCTCGCAGGCTCGCAGGCAGGCAGGCAGGCCGCAGGCAGGCAGACAAGCAGGCAAGCAAGCTCGCAGGCTCGTAGGCACGCAGGCAGGCAGGCAGGCAGGCATGCAGGCATGTAGGCAGGCAGGCAGGCAGGCAGGCAGGAAGGCTAGCAGGCAGGCAGGCTCACAGGAGGCAGGCAAATAAGCTGGCAAGCAAGCTTGCAGGCTGGCAGGCAGACAGGCAGGCAGGCAGGCATGCAGGCAGGCAGGCAGGTAGGCAGGCAGGCAGGCAGGCAGGCAGGTCCTCAGGCAGGCAGGCAGGCAGGCAGGCAGGAAGGCCGCAGGCAGGCAGGCAGGCAGGCAAGTAGGCAAGCAAGCTCGCAGGCTCGCAGGCAGGCAGGCAGGCCGCAGGCAGGTAGGCAGGCAGGCAAGCAAGCTTGCAGGCTTGCAGGCAGGCAGGCAGGCTCGCAGGCAGAGAGGCAGGCAGGGAGGCAGCCAGGCTAGCAGGCTAGCAGGCAGGCAAGTAAGCTCGCAGGCTCGCAGGCAGGCAGGCCGGCCGCAGGCAGGCAGGCAAGCAGGCAAGCAAGCTCGCAGGCTCGTAGGCACGCAGGCAGGCAGGCATGCAGGCATGTAGGCAGGCAGGCAGGCAGGCAGGCAGGAAGGCTAGCAGGCAGGCAGGCTCACAGGAGGCAGGCAAGTAAGCTGGCAAGCAAGCTTGCAGGCTGGCAGGCAGACAGGCAGGCAGGCAGGCAGGCAGGCAGGAAGGCCACAGGCAGGCAGGCAGGCAGGCAAGTAGGCAAGCAAGCTCGCAGGCTCGCAGGCAGGCAGGCAGGTAGGCAGGCAGGCAAGCAGGCAAGCAAGCTTGCAGGCTCGCAGGCAGGCAGGCAGGCTCGCAGGCAGAGAGGCAGGCAGGCAGGCAGCCAGGCTAGCAGGCTAGCAGGCAGGCAAGTAAGCTCGCAGGCTCGCTGGCAGGTAGGCAAGCCACAGGTAGGCAGGCAGGCAGGCAGGAAAGTAGGCAAGCAAGCTCACAGGCTCGCAGGCAGGCAGGAAGGCTGCAGACAGGTAGGCAGGCAGGCAAGCAGGCAAGCAAGCTTGCAGGCTCGCAGGCAGGCAGGCAGGCTCGCAGGCAGGCAGGCAGGCAGGGAGGCAGCCAGGCTAGCAGGCTAGCAGGCAGGCAAGCAAGCTTGCAGGCTCGCAGGCAGGCAGGCAGGCTCGCAGGCAGGCAGGAAGGCAGGGAGGCAGCCAGGCTAGCAGGCTAGCAGGCAGGCAAGCAAGCTCGCAGGCTCGCAGGCAGGCAGGCTCGCAGGCAGGAAGGCTAGCAGGCAGGCAGGCTCGCAGGCAGGCAAGCAAGTAGGCAGGCAAGCAAACTCGCAGGCTCACAGGAAGGGAGGCAGGCCGCAGGCAGGCAGGCAGGCAGGCAAGCAGGCAAGCAAGCTCGCAGGCTCACAGGCAGGCAGGCAAGCAAGCTTGCAGGCCCGCAGGCAGGCAGGCAGGCCACAGGCAGGGTGGTAGGCAGGCAAGCAGGCAAGCACGCTCGCAGGCTCGTAGGCACGCAGGCAGGCAGGCAGGCAGGCATGCAGGCAGGTAGGCAGGCAGGCTCGCACCAGGCAGGCTTGTTGGCAGGCAGGCAGGCAGGCAGGCAGGCTCACAAGCAGGCAGGCAGGCAGGCAGGCAGGCAAGCAAGCTCGCAGGCTCGCAGGCAGGCAGGCAGGCCGCAGGCAGGCAGGCAAGCAGGCAAGCAAGCTCGCAGGCTCGTAGGCACGCAGGCAGGCAGGCAGGCAGGCATGCAGGCATGTAGGCAGGCAGGCAGGCAGGCAGGCAGGAAGGCTAGCAGGCAGGCAGGCTCACAGGAGGCAGGCAAATAAGCTGGCAAGCAAGCTTGCAGGCTGGCAGGCAGACAGGCAGGCAGGCAGGCATGCAGGCAGGCAGGCAGGTAGGCAGGCAGGCAGGCAGGCCCTCAGGCAGGCAGGCAGGCAGGCAGGCAGGCAGGAAGGCCTCAGGCAGGCAGGCAGGCAGGCAGGCCACAGGCAGGCTGGCAGGCAGGCATGCAGGCATGTAGGCAGGCAGGCAGGCAGGCAGGAAGGCTAGCAGGCAGGCAGGCTCACAGGCAGGCAGGCAAGTAAGCTGGCAAGCAAGCTTGCAGGCTGGCAGGCAGGCAGGCAGGCAGGCAGGCATGCAGGCAGGCAGGCAGGTAGGCAGACAGGCAGGCAGGCCCTCAGGCAGGCAGGCAGGCAGGCAGGCAGGCAGGCAGGCAGGAAGGCCGCAGGCAGGCAGGCAGGCAGGCAAGTAGGCAAGCAAGCTCGCAGGCTCGCAGGCAGGCAGGCAGGCCGCAGGCAGGTAGGCAGGCAGGCAAGCAGGCAAGCAAGCTTGCAGGCTCGCAGACAGGCAGGCAGGCTCGCAGGCAGGCAGGCAGGGAGGCAGCCAGGTTAGCATGCTAGCAGGCAGGCAAGCAAGCTCGCAGGCTCGCAGGCAGGCAGGCAGGCCGCAGGTAGGCAGGCAGGCAGGCAAGCAGGCAAGCAAGCTCGCAGGCTCATAGCCATGCAGGCAGGCAGGCAGGCAGGCATGGAGGCAGGTAGGAAGGCAGGCAGGCTGGCAGGCAGGCAGGCTCGCAGGCAGGTAGCGAGGCTAGCAGGCAGGCAGGCAGGGAGGCAGCCAGGCATGCAGACAGACAGGTAGGCAGGCAGGCAGGCAGGCAGGCTTGTACCAGGCAGGCTCGCTGGCAAGCAGGCAGGCAGGCTCGCAGGCTGGTAAGCAGGAAGGTTCGCAGGCAGGCAGGCAGGCAAGCAAGCTCACAGGCTCACAGGCAGGGAGGCAGGCAGGCAGGCAGTCAGGTAGACCGGCAGGCAGGCAGGCCATAGGCAGGCAAGCAGGCAGGCAGGCAAGCAGGCAAGCAAGCTCGCAGAACCGTAGGCACGCAGGCAGGCAGGCAGGCAGGCAGTCATGCAGGCTGGTAATCAGGCAGGCAGGCAGGCAGGAAGGCTAGCAGGCAGGCAGGCTCACAGGCAGGCAGGCAAGTAGCCTGGCAAGCAAGCTTGCAGGCTGCCAGGCAGGAAGGCAGGCAGGCAGGCCCTCAGGCAGGCAGGCAGGCAGGCAGGCAGGAAGGCCGCAGGCAGGCAGGCAGGCAGGCAAGTAGGCAAGCAAGCTCGCAGGCTCACAGGCAGGCAGGCAGGCCGCAGGCAGGTAGGCAGGCAGGCAAGCAGGCTAGCAGGCAGGCAAGCAAGCTCGCAGGCTCGCAGGCAGGCAGGCCGCAGGTAGGCAGGCAGGCAGGCAAGCAGGCAAGCAAGCTCGCAGGCTCGCAGGCAGGCAGGCAGGCAGGCAGGAAGGCTAGCAGGCAGGCAGGCTCGCAGGCAGGCAGGCAAGTAGGCAGGCAAGCAAGCTCGCAGGCTCACAGGCAGGCAGGCAGGCAGGCTCACAGGCAGGTAGACAGGCAGGCAGGCAGGCAAGCAAGCTCGCAGCCTCGTAGGCACGCAGGCAGGTAGGCAGGCAGGCATGTATGCAGGCAGGCAGGAAGGCTAGCAGGCAGCCAGGCTCGCAGGCAGGCAGGCAGGCAAGCAAGCTCGCCGACTTGCAAGCAGGCAGGCAGGCAGGCAGGCAGCAATGCAGGCAGGTAGGCAGGGAGGCATGCTGGCAGGCAGGCAGGCAGGCAGGTAGGCAGGCAGGTAGGCAGGCAGGCTGGCAGGAAAGCTAGCAGGCAGGCAGGATTGCAGGCAGGCAGGCAAGCAGGAAGGCTAGCAGGCAGGCAGGTTCGCAGTCAGGCAGGCAGGCAGGCATGTAGGCAGGCAGGTAGGCAGGCAGGCAGGCAGGCAGGCAGGCAGGTCCTCAGGCAGGCAGGCAGGCAGGCAGGCAGGAAGGCCGCAGGCAGGCAGGCAGGCAGGCAAGTAGGCAAGGAAGCTCGCAGGCTCGCAGGCAGGCAGGCAGGCCGCAGGCAGGTAGGCAGGCAGGCAAGCAGGCAAGCAAGCTTGCAGGCTTGCAGGCAGGCAGGCAGGTTCGCAGGCAGAGAGGCAGGCAGGGAGGCAGCCAGGCTAGCAGGCTAGCAGGCAGGCAAGTAAGCTCGCAGGCTCGCAGGCAGGCAGGCAGGCCGCAGGCAGGCAGGCAAGCAGGCAAGCAAGCTCGCAGGCTCGTAGGCACGCAGGCAGGCAGGCAGGCAGACAGGAAGGCTAGCAGGCAGGCAGGCTCACAGGAGGCAGGCAAGTAAGCTGGCAAGCAAGCTTGCAGGCTGGCAGGCAGACAGGCAGGCAGGCAGGCATGCAGGCAGGCAGGCAGGTAGGCAGGCAGGCAGGCAGGCCCTCAGGCAGGTAGGCAGGCAGGCAGGCAGGCAGGAAGGCCGCAGGCAGGCAGGCAGGCAGGCAAGTAGGCAAGCAAGCTCGCAGGCTCGCAGGCAGGCAGGCAGGCCGCAGGCAGGTAGGCAGGCAGGCAAGCAGGCAAGCAAGCTTGCAGGCTCGAGGGCAGGCAGGCAGGCTCGCAGGCAGAGAGGCAGGCAGGGAGGCAGCCAGGCTAGCAGGCTAGCAGGCAGGCAAGTAAGCTCGCAGGCTCGCTGGCAGGTAGGCAAGCCACAGGTAGGCAGGCAGGCAGGCAGGAAAGTAGGCAAGCAAGCTCACAGGCTCACAGGCAGGCAGGAAGGCTGCAGACAGGTAGGCAGGCAGGCAAGCAGGCCAGCAAGCTTGCAGGCTCGCAGGCAGGCAGGCAGGCTCACAGGCAGGCAGGCAGGCAGGGAGGCAGCCAGGCTAGCAGGCTAGCAGGCAGGCAAGCAAGCTTGCAGGCTCGCAGGCAGGCAGGCAGGCTCGCAGGCAGGCAGGAAGGCAGGGAGGCAGCCAGGCTAGCAGGCTAGCAGGCAGGCAAGCAAGCTCGCAGGCTCGCAGGCAGGCAGGCAGGCAGGCAGGCAGGAAGGCTAGCAGGCAGGCAGGCTCGCAGGCAGGCAGGCAAGTAGGCAGGCAAGCAAGCTCGCAGGCTCACAGGCAGGGAGGCAGGCCGCAGGCAGGCAGGCAGGCAGGCAAGCAGGCAAACAAGCTCGCAGGCTCACAGGCAGGCAGGCAGGCAAGCAAGCTTGCAGGCCCGCAGGCAGGCAGGCAGGCCACAGGCAGGGTGGCAGGCAGGCAAGCAGGCCAGCACGCTCGCAGGCTCGTAGGCACGCAGGCAGGCAGGCAGGCAGGCAGGCATGCAGGCAGGTAGGCAGGCAGGCTCGCACCAGGCAGACTTGTTGGCAGGCAGGCAGGCAGGCAGGCAGGCAGGCATGCAGGCAGGCAGGCAGGCAGGCAGGCATGCAGGCAGGCAGGCAGGCAGGCAGGCAAGCAAGCTCGCAGGCTCACAGGCAGGCAGGCAGGCCGCAGGCAGGCAGGCAAGCAGGCAAGCAAGCTCGCAGGCTCGTAGGCACGCAGGCAGGCAGGCAGGCAGGCAGGCATGCAGGCATGTAGGCAGGCAGGCAGGCAGGAAGGCAGGAAGGCTAGCAGGCAGGCAGGCTCACAGGAGGCAGGCAAGTAAGCTGGCAAGCAAGCTTGCAGGCTGGCAGGCAGACAGGCAGGCAGGCAGGCATGCAGGCAGGCAGGCAGGCAGGCAGGCAGGCAGGCAGGAAGGCCGCAGGCAGGCAGGCAGGCAGGCAGGCCGCAGGCAGGCTGGCAGGCAGGCATGCAGGCATGTAGTCAGGCAGGCAGGCAGGCAGGAAGGCTAGCAGGCAGGCAGGCTCACAGGCAGGCAGGCAAGTAAGCTGGCAAGCAAGCTTGCAGACTGGCAGGCAGGCAGGCAGGCAGGCAGGCAGGCATGCAGGCAGGCAGGCAGGTAGGCAGGCAGGCAGGCAGGCCCTCAGGCAGGCAGGCAGGCAGGCAGGCAGGCAGGCAGGAAGGCCGCAGGCAGGCAGGCAGGCAGGCAAGTAGGCAAGCAAGCTCGCAGGCTCGCAGGCAGGCAGGCAGGCCGCAGGCAGGTAGGCAGGCAGGCAAGCAGGCAAGCAAGCTTTCAGGCTCGCAGGCAGGCAGGCAGGCTCGCAGGCAGGCAGGCAGGCAGGCAGCCAGGCTAGCATGCTAGCAGGCAGGCAAGCAAGCTCGCAGGCTCGCAGGCAGGCAGGCAGGCCGCAGGTAGGCAGGCAAGCAGGCAAGCAGGCAAGCAAGCTCGCAGGCTCGCAGGCAGGCAGGCAGCCAGGCAGGAAGGCTAGCAGGCAGGCAGGCTCGCAGGCAGGCAGGCAAGTAGGCAGGCAAGCAAGCTCGCAGGCTCACAGGCAGGCCGGCAGGCAGGCAAGCAAGCTCGCAGGCTCGCAGGCAGGCAGGCAGGCCGCAGGCAGGCAGGCATGCAGGCAAACAAGCTCGCAGGCTCGTAGGCACGCAGGCAGGCAGCCAGGCAGGCAGGCATGCATGCAGACAAACAGGTCGGAAGGCAGGCAGGCAGGCAGGATTGCACGAGGCAGGCTTGCTGGCAAGCAGGCAGGCAGGCTCGCAGGCAGGTAGGCAGGAAGGTTCGCAGGCAGGCAGGCAGGCAAACAAGCTCGCAGGCTCGCAGGACAGGCAGGCAGGGCGCAGGAAGGTAGGCAGGCAGGCTCGCAGGTAGGCAGGCAGGCAGGCAGGCATCCAGGCTAGCAGGCTAGCAGGCAGGCAAACAAGCACGCAGGCTCGCAGGCAGGCAGGTAGGCCGCAGGTAGGCAGGCAGGCAGGCAGGCAGGAAGGCTAGCAGGCAAGCAAGCTTGCAGGCTCGAGGGCAGGCAGGCAGGCTCGCAGGCAGAGAGGCAGGCAGGGAGGCAGCCAGGCTAGCAGGCTAGCAGGCAGGCAAGTAAGCTCGCAGGCTCGCTGGCAGGTAGGCAAGCCACAGGTAGGCAGGCAGGCAGGCAGGAAAGTAGGCAAGCAAGCTCACAGGCTCACAGGCAGGCAGGAAGGCTGCAGACAGGTAGGCAGGCAGGCAAGCAGGCAAGCAAGCTTGCAGGCTCGCAGGCAGGCAGGCAGGCTCACAGGCAGGCAGGCAGGCAGGGAGGCAGCCAGGCTAGCAGGCTAGCAGGCAGGCAAGCAAGCTTGCAGGCTCGCAGGCAGGCAGGCAGGCTCGCAGGCAGGCAGGAAGGCAGGGAGGCAGCCAGGCTAGCAGGCTAGCAGGCAGGCAAGCAAGCTCGCAGGCTCGCAGGCAGGCAGGCAGGCAGGCAGGAAGGCTAGCAGGCAGGCAGGCAAGTAGGCAGGCAAGCAAGCTCGCAGGCTCACAGGCAGGGAGGCAGGCCGCAGGCAGGCAGGCAGGCAGGCAAGCAGGCAAACAAGCTCGCAGGCTCACAGGCAGGCAGGCAGGCAAGCAAGCTTGCAGGCCCGCAGGCAGGCAGGCAGGCCACAGGCAGGGTGGCAGGCAGGCAAGCAGGCCAGCACGCTCGCAGGCTCGTAGGCACGCAGGCAGGCAGGCAGGCAGGCAGGCATGCAGGCAGGTAGGCAGGCAGGCTCGCACCAGGCAGACTTGTTGGCAGGCAGGCAGGCAGGCAGGCAGGCAGGCATGCAGGCAGGCAGGCAGGCAGGCAGGCATGCAGGCAGGCAGGCAGGCAGGCAGGCAAGCAAGCTCGCAGGCTCACAGGCAGGCAGGCAGGCCGCAGGCAGGCAGGCAAGCAGGCAAGCAAGCTCGCAGGCTCGTAGGCACGCAGGCAGGCAGGCAGGCAGGCAGGCATGCAGGCATGTAGGCAGGCAGGCAGGCAGGAAGGCAGGAAGGCTAGCAGGCAGGCAGGCTCACAGGAGGCAGGCAAGTAAGCTGGCAAGCAAGCTTGCAGGCTGGCAGGCAGACAGGCAGGCAGGCAGGCATGCAGGCAGGCAGGCAGGCAGGCAGGCAGGCAGGCAGGAAGGCCGCAGGCAGGCAGGCAGGCAGGCAGGCCGCAGGCAGGCTGGCAGGCAGGCATGCAGGCATGTAGTCAGGCAGGCAGGCAGGCAGGAAGGCTAGCAGGCAGGCAGGCTCACAGGCAGGCAGGCAAGTAAGCTGGCAAGCAAGCTTGCAGGCTGGCAGGCAGGCAGGCAGGCAGGCAGGCAGGCATGCAGGCAGGCAGGCAGGTAGGCAGGCAGGCAGGCAGGCCCTCAGGCAGGCAGGCAGGCAGGCAGGCAGGCAGGCAGGAAGGCCGCAGGCAGGCAGGCAGGCAGGCAAGTAGGCAAGCAAGCTCGCAGGCTCGCAGGCAGGCAGGCAGGCCGCAGGCAGGTAGGCAGGCAGGCAAGCAGGCAAGCAAGCTTGCAGGCTCGCAGGCAGGCAGGCAGGCTCGCAGGCAGGCAGGCAGGCAGGCAGCCAGGCTAGCATGCTAGCAGGCAGGCAAGCAAGCTCGCAGGCTCGCAGGCAGGCAGGCAGGCCGCAGGTAGGCAGGCAAGCAGGCAAGCAGGCAAGCAAGCTCGCAGGCTCGCAGGCAGGCAGGCAGCCAGGCAGGAAGGCTAGCAGGCAGGCAGGCTCGCAGGCAGGCAGGCAAGTAGGCAGGCAAGCAAGCTCGCAGGCTCACAGGCAGGCCGGCAGGCAGGCAAGCAAGCTCGCAGGCTCGCAGGCAGGCAGGCAGGCCGCAGGCAGGCAGGCATGCAGGCAAACAAGCTCGCAGGCTCGTAGGCACGCAGGCAGGCAGCCAGGCAGGCAGGCATGCATGCAGACAAACAGGTCGGAAGGCAGGCAGGCAGGCAGGATTGCACGAGGCAGGCTTGCTGGCAAGCAGGCAGGCAGGCTCGCAGGCAGGTAGGCAGGAAGGTTCGCAGGCAGGCAGGCAGGCAAACAAGCTCGCAGGCTCGCAGGACAGGCAGGCAGGGCGCAGGAAGGTAGGCAGGCAGGCTCGCAGGTAGGCAGGCAGGCAGGCAGGCATCCAGGCTAGCAGGCTAGCAGGCAGGCAAACAAGCACGCAGGCTCGCAGGCAGGCAGGTAGGCCGCAGGTAGGCAGGCAGGCAGGCAGGCAGGAAGGCTAGCAGGCAGGCAGGCTCACAGGCAGGCAGGCAAGTAGGCAGGCGAGCAAGCTCGCAGGCTGGCAGGCAGGCAGGCAAGCAGGCAGGCAGGCAGGTAGACAGGCAGGCAGGCAGGAAGGCAGGCAGGCAGGCAGGCAAGCAAGCTCGCATGCTCGCAGGCAGGCAGGCCGCAGGCAGGAGGCAGGCAGGCAAGCAGTCAAGCAAGCTCACAGGCTCGTAGGCACGCAGGCATGCAGGCAGGCATGCAGGCAGGCAGGAAGTGTAGCAGGCAGGCAGGCAGGAAGTCTAGCAGGCAGGCAAGCAGGCTCGCAGGCAGGCAGGCAATTAGGCTAGCAAGCAAGCTTGCAGGCTGGCAGGCAGGCATGCAGGCATGCAGGCAGGCAGGCAGGTAGGCAGGCAGGCAGGCAGGCAGGAAGGCCGCAGGCAGGCAGGCAGGCAGGCAAGCAGGCAGGCAGCCAGGCTAGCAGGCTAGCAGGCAGGCAAGCAAACTCGCAGGCTAGCAGGCAGGCAGGCAAGCCGCAGGTAGGCAGGCAGGCAGGCAAGCAGGCAAGGAAGCTCGCAGGCTCGCAGGCAGGCAGAAAGACAAGCAGGAAGGCTAGCAGGCAGGCAGGCTCGCAGGCAGGCAGGCAAGTAGGCAGGCAAGCAAGCTCGCAGGCTCACAGGCAGGCAGGCAGGCAGGCTCACAGGCAGGTAGACAGGCAGGCAGGCAGGCAAGCAAGCTCGCAGGCTCGCAGGCAGGCAGGCACGCCGCAGGCAGGCAGGCAGGCAAGCAAGCTCGCAGCCTCGTAGGCACGCAGGCAGGTAGGCAGGCAGGCATGTATGCAGGCAGGCAGGAAGGCTAGCAGGCAGCCAGGCTCGCAGGCAGGCAGGCAGGCAAGCAAGCTCGCCGAATTGCAAGCAGGCAGGCAGGCAGGCAGGCAGCAATGGAGGCAGGTAGGCAGGGAGGCATGCTGGCAGGCAGGCAGGCAGGCAGGTAGGCAGGCAGGTAGGCAGGCAGGCTGGCAGGAAAGCTAGCAGGCAGGCAGGATTGCAGGCAGGCAGGCAAGCAGGAAGGCTAGCAGGCAGGCAGGTTCGCAGTCAGGCAGGCAGGCAGGCATGTAGGAAGGCAGGTAGGCAGGCAGGCAGGCAGGCAGGCAGGTCCTCAGGCAGGCAGGCAGGCAGGCAGGCAGGAAGGCCGCAGGCAGGCAGGCAGGCAGGCAAGTAGGCAAGCAAGCTCGCAGGCTCGCAGGCAGGCAAGCAGGCCGCAGGCAGGTAGGCAGGCAGGCAAGCAGGCAAGCAAGCTTGCAGGCTTGCAGGCAGGCAGGCAGGCTCGCAGGCAGAGAGGCAGGCAGGGAGGCAGCCAGGCTAGCAGGCTAGCAGGCAGGCAAGTAAGCTCGCAGGCTCGCAGGCAGGCAGGCAGGCCGCAGGCAGGCAGGCAAGCAGGCAAGCAAGCTCGCAGGCTCATAGGCACGCAGGCAGGCAGGCATGCAGGCATGTAGGCAGGCAGGCAGGCAGGCAGGCAGGAAGGCTAGCAGGCAGGCAGGCTCACAGGAGGCAGGCAAGTAAGCTGGCAAGCAAGCTTGCAGGCTGGCAGGCAGACAGGCAGGCAGGCAGGCATGCAGGCAGGCAGGCAGGTAGGCAGGCAGGCAGGCAGGCCCTCAGGCAGGTAGGCAGGCAGGCAGGCAGGCAGGAAGGCCGCAGGCAGGCAGGCAGGCAGGCAAGTAGGCAAGCAAGCTCGCAGGCTCGCAGGCAGGCAGGCAGGCCGCAGGCAGGTAGGCAGGCAGGCAAGCAGGCAAGCAAGCTTGCAGGCTCGCAGGCAGGCAGGCAGGCTCGCAGGCAGAGAGGCAGGCAGGGAGGCAGCCAGGCTAGCAGGCTAGCAGGCAGGCAAGTAAGCTCGCAGGCTCGCTGGCAGGTAGGCAAGCCACAGGTAGGCAGGCAGGCAGGCAGGAAAGTAGGCAAGCAAGCTCACAGGCTCGCAGGCAGGCAGGAAGGCTGCAGACAGGTAGGCAGGCAGGCAAGCAGGCAAGCAAGCTTGCAGGCTCGCAGGCAGGCAGGCAGGCTCGCAGGCAGGCAGGCAGGCAGGGAGGCAGCCAGGCTAGCAGGCTAGCAGGCAGGCAAGCAAGCTTGCAGGCTCGCAGGCAGGCAGGCAGGCTCGCAGGCAGGCAGGAAGGCAGGGAGGCAGCCAGGCTAGCAGGCTAGCAGGCAGGCAAGCAAGCTCGCAGGCTCGCAGGCAGGCTCGCAGGCAGGCTCGCAGGCAGGCAGGCAGGCAGGCAGGCAGGAAGGCTAGCAGGCAGGCAGGCTCGCAGGCAGGCAGGCAAGTAGGCAGGCAAGCAAGCTCGCAGGCTCACAGGCAGGGAGGCAGGCCGCAGGCAGGCAGGCAGGCAGGCAAGCAGGCAAGCAAGCTCGCAGGCTCACAGGCAGGCAGGCAAGCAAGCTTGCAGGCCCGCAGGCAGGCAGGCAGGAAGGCCGCAGGCAGGCAGGCAAGTAGGCAAGCAAGCTCGCAGGCTCGCAGGCAGGCAGGCAGGCCGCAGGCAGGTAGGCAGGCAGGCAAGCAGGCTAGCAGGCAGGCAAGCAAGCTCGCAGGCTCGCAGGCAGGCAGGCCGCAGGTAGGCAGGCAGGCAGGCAAGCAGGCAAGCAAGCTCGCAGGCTCGCAGGCAGGCAGGCAGGCAGGCAGGAAGGCTAGCAGGCAGGCAGGCTCGCAGGCAGGCAGGCAAGTAGGCAGGCAAGCAAGCTCGCAGGCTCACAGGCAGGCCGGCAGGCAGGCAAGCAAGCTCGCAGGCTCGCAGGCAGGCAGGCAGGCCGCAGGCAGGCAGGCATGCAGGCAAACAAGCTCGCAGGCTCGTAGGCACGCAGGCAGGCAGCCAGGCAGGCAGGCATGCATGCAGACAAACAGGTCGGCAGGCAGGCAGGCAGGCAGGATTGCACGAGGCAGGCTTGCTGGCAAGCAGGCAGGCAGGCTCGCAGGCAGGTAGGCAGGAAGGTTCGCAGGCAGGCAGGCAGGCAAACAAGCTCACAGGCTCGCAGGACAGGCAGGCAGGGCGCAGGAAGGTAGGCAGGCAGGCTCGCAGGTAGGCAGGCAGGCAGGCAGGCATCCAGGCTAGCAGGCTAGCAGGCAGGCAAACAAGCACGCAGGCTCGCAGGCAGGCAGGTAGGCCGCAGGTAGGCAGGCAGGCAGGCAGGCAGGAAGGCTAGCAGGCAGGCAGGCTCACAGGCAGGCAGGCAAGTAGGCAGGCGAGCAAGCTCGCAGGCTCGCAGGCAGGCAGGCAAGCAGGCAGGCAGGCAGGTAGACAGGCAGGCAGGCAGGAAGGCAGGCAGGCAGGCAGGCAAGCAAGCTCGCATGCTCGCAGGCAGGCAGGCCGCAGGCAGGAGGCAGGCAGGCAAGCAGTCAAGCAAGCTCACAGGCTCGTAGGCACGCAGGCATGCAGGCAGGCATGCAGGCAGGCAGGAAGTGTAGCAGGCAGGCAGGCAGGTAGGCAGACAGGCAGGCAGGCCCTCAGGCAGGCAGGCAGGCAGGCAGGCAGGCAGGAAGGCCGCAGGCAGGCAGGCAGGCAGGCAAGTAGGCAAGCAAGCTCGCAGGCTCGCAGGCAGGCAGGCAGGCCGCAGGCAGGTAGGCAGGCAGGCAAGCAGGCAAGCAAGCTTGCAGGCTCGCAGGCAGGCAGGCATGCTCGCAGGCAGGCAGCAGGGAGGCAGCCAGGTTAGCATGCTAGCAGGCAGGCAAGCAAGCTCGCAGGCTCGCAGGCAGGCAGGCAGGCCGCAGGTAGGCAGGCAGGCAGGCAAGCAGGCAAGCAAGCTCGCAGGCTCATAGCCATGCAGGCAGGCAGGCAGGCAGGCATGGAGGCAGGTAGGAAGGCAGGCAGGCTGGCAGGCAGGCAGGCTCGCAGGCAGGTAGCGAAGCTAGCAGGCAGGCAGGCAGGGAGGCAGCCAGGCATGCAGACAGACAGGTAGGCAGGCAGGCAGGCAGGCAGGCTTGTACCAGGCAGGCTCGCTGGCAAGCAGGCAGGCAGGCTCGCAGGCTGGTAAGCAGGAAGGTTCGCAGGCAGGCAGGCAGGCAAGCAAGCTCACAGGCTCACAGGCAGGGAGGCAGGCAGGCAGGCAGTCAGGTAGACCGGCAGGCAGGCAGGCCGCAGGCAGGCAGGCAGGCAGGCAAGCAGGCAAGCAAGCTCGCAGGCTCGTAGGCACGCAGGCAGGCAGGCAGGCAGGCAGTCATGCAGGCTGGTAATCAGGCAGGCAGGCAGGCAGGAAGGCTAGCAGGCAGGCAGGCTCACAGGCAGGCAGGCTAGTAGGCTGGCAAGCAAGCTTGCAGGCTGCTAGGCAGGAAGGCAGGCAGGCAGGCCCTCAGGCAGGCAGGCAGGCAGGCAGGCAGGAAGGCCGCAGGCAGGCAGGCAGGCAGGCAAGTAGGCAAGCAAGCTCGCAGGCTCACAGGCAGGCAGGCAGGCCGCAGGCAGGTAGGCAGGCAGGCAAGCAGGCTAGCAGGCAGGCAAGCAAGCTCGCAGGCTCGCAGGCAGGCAGGCCGCAGGTAGGCAGGCAGGCAGGCAAGCAGGCAAGCAAGCTCGCAGGCTCGCAGGCAGGCAGGCAGGCAGGCAGGAAGGCTAGCAGGCAGGCAGGCAAGTAGGCAGGCAAGCAAGCTCGCAGGCTCACAGGCAGGCCGGCAGGCAGGCAAGCAAGCTCGCAGGCTCGCAGGCAGGCAGGCAGGCCGCAGGCAGGCAGGCATGCAGGCAAACAAGCTCGCAGGCTCGTAGGCACGCAGGCAGGCAGCCAGGCAGGCAGGCATGCAGGCAGGTAGGCAGGCAGGCAGGCAGGCAGGCTCGCACCAGGCAGGGTTGTTGGCAGGCAGGCAGGCAGGCAGACAGGCTCGCAAGCAGGCAGCCAGGCTAGCAGGCAGGCAAGCAGGCAGGCAGGCAGGCATGCATGCAGACAAACAGGTCGGCAGGCAGGCAGGCAGGCAGGATTGCACGAGGCAGGCTTGCTGGCAAGCAGGCAGGCAGGCTCGCAGGCAGGTAGGCAGGAAGGTTCGCAGGCAGGCAGGCAGGCAAACAAGCTCGCAGGCTCGCAGGACAGGCAGGCAGGGCGCAGGAAGGTAGGCAGGCAGGCTCGCAGGTAGGCAGGCAGGCAGGCAGGCATCCAGGCTAGCAGGCTAGCAGGCAGGCAAACAAGCACGCAGGCTCGCAGGCAGGCAGGCAGGCCGCAGGTAGGCAGGCAGGCAGGCAGGCAGGAAGGCTAGCAGGCAGGCAGGCTCACAGGCAGGCAGGCAAGTAGGCAGGCGAGCAAGCTCGCAGGCTCGCAGGCAGGCAGGCAAGCAGGCAGGCAGGCAGGTAGACAGGCAGGCAGGCAGGAAGGCAGGCAGGCAGGCAGGCAAGCAAGCTCGCATGCTCGCAGGCAGGCAGGCCGCAGGCAGGAGGCAGGCAGGCAAGCAGTCAAGCAAGCTCGCAGGCTCGTAGGCACGCAGGCATGCAGGCAGGCAGGCAGGCAGGCAGGAAGTCTAGCAGGCAGGCAGGCAGGCAGGCAGGCAGGAAGTCTAGCAGGCAGGCAGGCAGGCTCGCAGGCAGGCAGGCAATTAGGTTGGCAAGTAAGCTTGCAGGCTGGCAGGCAGGCATGCAGGCATGCAGGCAGGCAGGCAGGTAGGCAGGCAGGCAGGCAGGCAGGCAGGAAGGCCGCAGGCAGGCAGGCAGGCAGGCAGCCAGGCTAGCAGGCTAGCAGGCAGGCAAGCAAACTCGCAGGCTAGCAGGCAGGCAGGCAAGCCGCAGGTAGGCAGGCAGGCAGGCAAGCAGACAAGGAAGCTCGCAGGCTCGCAGGCAGGCAGAAAGACAAGCAGGAAGGCTAGCAGGCAGGCAGGCTCGCAGGCAGGCAGGCAAGTAGGCAGGCAAGCAAGCTCGCAGGCTCACAGGCAGGCAGGCAGGCAGGCTCACAGGCAGGTAGACAGGCAGGCAGGCAGGCAAGCAAGCTCGCAGGCTCGCAGGCAGGCAGGCACGCCGCAGGCAGGCAGGCAGGCAAGCAAGCTCGCAGCCTCGTAGGCACTCAGGCAGGTAGGCAGGCAGGCATGTATGCAGGCAGGCAGGAAGGCTAGCAGGCAGCCAGGCTCGCAGGCAGGCAGGCAGGCAAACAAGCTCGCCGACTTGCAAGCAGGCAGGCAGGCAGGCAGGCAGGAATGCAGGCAGGTAGGCAGGGAGGCATGTTGGCAGGGAGGCATGCTGGCAGGCAGGCAGGCAGGCAGGTAGGCAGGCAGGCAGGCAGGCAGGCAGGTCCTCAGGCAGGCAGGCAGGCAGGCAGGCAGGAAGGCCGCAGGCAGGCAGGCAGGCAGGCAAGTAGGCAAGCAAGCTCGCAGGCTCGCAGGCAGGCAGGCAGGCCGCAGGCAGGTAGGCAGGCAGGCAAGCAAGCTTGCAGGCTTGCAGGCTTGCAGGCAGGCAGGCAGGCTCGCAGGCAGAGAGGCAGGCAGGGAGGCAGCCAGGCTAGCAGGCTAGCAGGCAGGCAAGTAAGCTCGCAGGCTCGCAGGCAGGCAGGCAGGCCGCAGGTAGGCAGGCAGGCAGGCAGGCAAGTAGGCAAGCAAGCTAAAGGCTCGCAGGTAGGCAGGAATGTCGCAGGCAGGCAGGCAGGCAGGCAAGTAGGCAAGCAAGCTCACAGGCTCGCAGGCAGGCAGGCAGGCCGCAGGCAGGCAGGCATGCAGGCAAACAAGCTCGCAGGCTCGTAGGCACGCAGGCAGGCAGCCAGGCAGGCAGGCATGCATGCAGACAAACAGGTCGGCAGGCAGGCAGGCAGGCAGGATTGCACGAGGCAGGCTTGCTGGCAAGCAGGCAGGCAGGCTCGCAGGCAGGTAGGCAGGAAGGTTCGCAGGCAGGCAGGCAGGCAAACAAGCTCACAGGCTCGCAGGACAGGCAGGCAGGGCGCAGGAAGGTAGGCAGGCAGGCTCGCAGGTAGGCAGGCAGGCAGGCAGGCATCCAGGCTAGCAGGCTAGCAGGCAGGCAAACAAGCACGCAGGCTCGCAGGCAGGCAGGCAGGCCGCAGGTAGGCAGGCAGGCAGGCAGGCAGGAAGGCTAGCAGGCAGGCAGGCTCACAGGCAGGCAGGCAAGTAGGCAGGCGAGCAAGCTCGCAGGCTCGCAGGCAGGCAGGCAAGCAGGCAGGCAGGCAGGTAGACAGGCAGGCAGGCAGGAAGGCAGGCAGGCAGGCAGGCAAGCAAGCTCGCATGCTCGCAGGCAGGCAGGCCGCAGGCAGGAGGCAGGCAGGCAAGCAGTCAAGCAAGCTCGCAGGCTCGTAGGCACGCAGGCATGCAGGCAGGCAGGCAGGCAGGCAGGAAGTCTAGCAGGCAGGCAGGCAGGCAGGCAGGCAGGAAGTCTAGCAGGCAGGCAGGCAGGCTCGCAGGCAGGCAGGCAATTAGGTTGGCAAGTAAGCTTGCAGGCTGGCAGGCAGGCATGCAGGCATGCAGGCAGGCAGGCAGGTAGGCAGGCAGGCAGGCAGGAAGGCCGCAGGCAGGCAGGCAGGCAGGCAAGCAGGCAAGCAAGCTTGCATGCTTGCAGGCAGGCAGGCAGGCAGGCAGCCAGGCTAGCAGGCTAGCAGGCAGGCAAGCAAACTCGCAGGCTAGCAGGCAGGCAGGCAAGCCGCAGGTAGGCAGGCAGGCAGGCAAGCAGACAAGGAAGCTCGCAGGCTCGCAGGCAGGCAGAAAGACAAGCAGGAAGGCTAGCAGGCAGGCAGGCTCGCAGGCAGGCAGGCAAGTAGGCAGGCAAGCAAGCTCGCAGGCTCACAGGCAGGCAGGCAGGCAGGCTCACAGGCAGGTAGACAGGCAGGCAGGCAGGCAAGCAAGCTCGCAGGCTCGCAGGCAGGCAGGCACGCCGCAGGCAGGCAGGCAGGCAAGCAAGCTCGCAGCCTCGTAGGCACTCAGGCAGGTAGGCAGGCAGGCATGTATGCAGGCAGGCAGGAAGGCTAGCAGGCAGCCAGGCTCGCAGGCAGGCAGGCAGGCAAACAAGCTCGCCGACTTGCAAGCAGGCAGGCAGGCAGGCAGGCAGGAATGCAGGCAGGTAGGCAGGGAGGCATGCTGGCAGGGAGGCATGCTGGCAGGCAGGCAGGCAGGCAGGTAGGCAGGCAGGCAGGCAGGCAGGCAGGTCCTCAGGCAGGCAGGCAGGCAGGCAGGCAGGAAGGCCGCAGGCAGGCAGGCAGGCAGGCAAGTAGGCAAGCAAGCTCGCAGGCTCGCAGGCAGGCAGGCAGGCCGCAGGCAGGTAGGCAGGCAGGCAAGCAAGCTTGCAGGCTTGCAGGCTTGCAGGCAGGCAGGCAGGCTCGCAGGCAGAGAGGCAGGCAGGGAGGCAGCCAGGCTAGCAGGCTAGCAGGCAGGCAAGTAAGCTCGCAGGCTCGCAGGCAGGCAGGCAGGCCGCAGGTAGGCAGGCAGGCAGGCAGGCAAGTAGGCAAGCAAGCTAAAGGCTCGCAGGTAGGCAGGAATGTCGCAGGCAGGCAGGCAGGCAGGCAAGTAGGCAAGCAAGCTCACAGGCTCGCAGGCAGGCAGGCAGGCCGCAGGCAGGCAGGCATGCAGGCAAACAAGCTCGCAGGCTCGTAGGCACGCAGGCAGGCAGCCAGGCAGGCAGGCATGCATGCAGACAAACAGGTCGGCAGGCAGGCAGGCAGGCAGGATTGCACGAGGCAGGCTTGCTGGCAAGCAGGCAGGCAGGCTCGCAGGCAGGTAGGCAGGAAGGTTCGCAGGCAGGCAGGCAGGCAAACAAGCTCACAGGCTCGCAGGACAGGCAGGCAGGGCGCAGGAAGGTAGGCAGGCAGGCTCGCAGGTAGGCAGGCAGGCAGGCAGGCATCCAGGCTAGCAGGCTAGCAGGCAGGCAAACAAGCACGCAGGCTCGCAGGCAGGCAGGTAGGCCGCAGGTAGGCAGGCAGGCAGGCAGGCAGGAAGGCTAGCAGGCAGGCAGGCTCACAGGCAGGCAGGCAAGTAGGCAGGCGAGCAAGCTCGCAGGCTCGCAGGCAGGCAGGCAAGCAGGCAGGCAGGCAGGTAGACAGGCAGGCAGGCAGGAAGGCAGGCAGGCAGGCAGGCAAGCAAGCTCGCATGCTCGCAGGCAGGCAGGCCGCAGGCAGGAGGCAGGCAGGCAAGCAGTCAAGCAAGCTCGCAGGCTCGTAGGCACGCAGGCATGCAGGCTGGCAGGCAGGCAGGCAGGAAGTCTAGCAGGCAGGCAGGCAGGCAGGCAGGCAGGAAGTCTAGCAGGCAGGCAGGCAGGCTCGCAGGCAGGCAGGCAATTAGGTTGGCAAGTAAGCTTGCAGGCTGGCAGGCAGGCATGCAGGCATGCAGGCAGGCAGGCAGGTAGGCAGGCAGGCAGGCAGGCAGGCAGGAAGGCCGCAGGCAGGCAGGCAGGCAGGCAAGCAGGCAAGCAAGCTTGCATGCTTGCAGGCAGGCAGGCAGGCAGGCAGCCAGGCTAGCAGGCTAGCAGGCAGGCAAGCAAACTCGCAGGCTAGCAGGCAGGCAGGCAAGCCGCAGGTAGGCAGGCAGGCAGGCAAGCAGACAAGGAAGCTCGCAGGCTCGCAGGCAGGCAGAAAGACAAGCAGGAAGGCTAGCAGGCAGGCAGGCTCGCAGGCAGGCAGGCAAGTAGGCAGGCAAGCAAGCTCGCAGGCTCACAGGCAGGCAGGCAGGCAGGCTCACAGGCAGGTAGACAGGCAGGCAGGCAGGCAAGCAAGCTCGCAGGCTCGCAGGCAGGCAGGCACGCCGCAGGCAGGCAGGCAGGCAAGCAAGCTCGCAGCCTCGTAGGCACTCAGGCAGGTAGGCAGGCAGGCATGTATGCAGGCAGGCAGGAAGGCTAGCAGGCAGCCAGGCTCGCAGGCAGGCAGGCAGGCAAACAAGCTCGCCGACTTGCAAGCAGGCAGGCAGGCAGGCAGGCAGGAATGCAGGCAGGTAGGCAGGGAGGCATGCTGGCAGGGAGGCATGCTGGCAGGCAGGCAGGCAGGCAGGTAGGCAGGCAGGCAGGCAGGCAGGCAGGTCCTCAGGCAGGCAGGCAGGCAGGCAGGCAGGAAGGCCGCAGGCAGGCAGGCAGGCAGGCAAGTAGGCAAGCAAGCTCGCAGGCTCGCAGGCAGGCAGGCAGGCCGCAGGCAGGTAGGCAGGCAGGCAAGCAAGCTTGCAGGCTTGCAGGCTTGCAGGCAGGCAGGCAGGCTCGCAGGCAGAGAGGCAGGCAGGGAGGCAGCCAGGCTAGCAGGCTAGCAGGCAGGCAAGTAAGCTCGCAGGCTCGCAGGCAGGCAGGCAGGCCGCAGGTAGGCAGGCAGGCAGGCAGGCAAGTAGGCAAGCAAGCTAAAGGCTCGCAGGTAGGCAGGAATGTCGCAGGCAGGCAGGCAGGCAGGCAAGTAGGCAAGCAAGCTCACAGGCTCGCAGGCAGGCAGGCAGGCCGCAGGCAGGCAGGCATGCAGGCAAACAAGCTCGCAGGCTCGTAGGCACGCAGGCAGGCAGCCAGGCAGGCAGGCATGCATGCAGACAAACAGGTTGGCAGGCAGGCAGGCAGGCAGGATTGCACGAGGCAGGCTTGCTGGCAAGCAGGCAGGCAGGCTCGCAGGCAGGTAGGCAGGAAGGTTCGCAGGCAGGCAGGCAGGCAAACAAGCTCACAGGCTCGCAGGACAGGCAGGCAGGGCGCAGGAAGGTAGGCAGGCAGGCTCGCAGGTAGGCAGGCAGGCAGGCAGGCATCCAGGCTAGCAGGCTAGCAGGCAGGCAAACAAGCACGCAGGCTCGCAGGCAGGCAGGTAGGCCGCAGGTAGGCAGGCAGGCAGGCAGGCAGGAAGGCTAGCAGGCAGGCAGGCTCACAGGCAGGCAGGCAAGTAGGCAGGCGAGCAAGCTCGCAGGATCGCAGGCAGGCAGGCAAGCAGGCAGGCAGGCAGGTAGACAGGCAGGCAGGCAGGAAGGCAGGCAGGCAGGCAGGCAAGCAAGCTCGCATGCTCGCAGGCAGGCAGGCCGCAGGCAGGAGGCAGGCAGGCAAGCAGTCAAGCAAGCTCGCAGGCTCGTAGGCACGCAGGCATGCAGGCTGGCAGGCAGGCAGGCAGGAAGTCTAGCAGGCAGGCAGGCAGGCAGGCAGGCAGGAAGTCTAGCAGGCAGGCAAGCAGGCTCGCAGGCAGGCAGGCAATTAGGCAGGCAGGCAGGCTCACAGGCAGGCAGGCAGGCAGGGAGGCAGCCAGGCTAGCAGGCTAGCAGGCAGGCAAGCAAGCTTGCAGGCTCGCAGGCAGGCAGGCAGGCTCACAGGCAGGCAGGAAGGCAGGGAGGCAGCCAGGCTAGCAGGCTAGCAGGCAGGCAAGCAAGCTCGCAGGCTCGCAGGCAGGCAGGCAGGCAGGCAGGCAGGAAGGCTAGCAGGCAGGCAGGCTCGCAGGCAGGCAGGCAAGTAGGCAGGCAAGCAAGCTCGCAGGCTCACAGGCAGGGAGGCAGGCCGCAGGCAGGCAGGCAGGCAGGCAAGCAGGCAAGCAAGCTCGCAGGCTCACAGGCAGGCAGGCAAGCAAGCTTGCAGGCCCGCAGGCAGGCAGGAAGGCCACAGGCAGGGTGGTAGGCAGGCAAGCAGGCAAGCACGCTCGCAGGCTCGTAGGCACGCAGGCAGGCAGGCAGGCAGGCATGCAGGCAGGTAGGCAGGCAGGCTCGCACCAGGCAGGCTTGTTGGCAGGCAGGCAGGCAGGCAGGCAGGCTCGCAAGCAGGCAGGCAGGC
The DNA here is from genome assembly GCF_050624435.1 of Tenrec ecaudatus. Lineage (NCBI taxonomy): Eukaryota > Metazoa > Chordata > Mammalia > Afrosoricida > Tenrecidae > Tenrec > Tenrec ecaudatus. The sequence continues at coordinate 692,952 of NW_027457634.1, read as the reverse complement.
AGGCAGGCAGGCAAGCAAGCTCGCAGGCTCGCAGGCAGGCAGGCAGGCCGCAGGCAGGCAGGCAAGCAGGCAAGCAAGCTCGCAGGCTCGTAGGCACGCAGGCAGGCAGGCAGGCAGGCAGGCATGCAGGCATGTAGGCAGGCAGGCAGGCAGGCAGGCAGGAAGGCTAGCAGGCAGGCAGGCTCACAGGAGGCAGGCAAATAAGCTGGCAAGCAAGCTTGCAGGCTGGCAGGCAGACAGGCACGCAGGCAGGCAGGCAGGCAGGAAGGCCTCAGGCAGGCAGGCAGGCAGGCAGGCCACAGGCAGGCTGGCAGGCAGGCATGCAGGCATGTAGGCAGGCAGGCAGGCAGGCAGGAAGGCTAGCAGGCAGGCAGGCTCACAGGCAGGCAGGCAAGTAAGCTGGCAAGCAAGCTTGCAGGCTGGCAGGCAGGCAGGCAGGCAGGCAGGCATGCAGGCAGGCAGGCAGGTAGGCAGACAGGCAGGCAGGCCCTCAGGCAGGCAGGCAGGCAGGCAGGCAGGCAGGAAGGCCGCAGGCAGGCAGGCAGGCAGGCAAGTAGGCAAGCAAGCTCGCAGGCTCGCAGGCAGGCAGGCAGGCCGCAGGCAGGTAGGCAGGCAGGCAAGCAGGCAAGCAAGCTTGCAGGCTCGCAGGCAGGCAGGCAGGCTCGCAGGCAGGCAGGCAGGGAGGCAGCCAGGTTAGCATGCTAGCAGGCAGGCAAGCAAGCTCACAGGCTCGCAGGCAGGCAGGCAGGCCGCAGGTAGGCAGGCAGGCAGGCAAGCAGGCAAGCAAGCTCGCAGGCTCATAGCCATGCAGGCAGGCAGGCAGGCAGGCATGGAGGCAGGTAGGAAGGCAGGCAGGCTGGCAGGCAGGCAGGCTCGCAGGCAGGTAGCGAGGCTAGCAGGCAGGCAGGCAGGGAGGCAGCCAGGCATGCAGACAGACAGGTAGGCAGGCAGGCAGGCAGGCAGGCTTGTACCAGGCAGGCTCGCTGGCAAGCAGGCAGGCAGGCTCGCAGGCTGGTAAGCAGGAAGGTTCGCAGGCAGGCAGGCAGGCAAGCAAGCTCACAGGCTCACAGGCAGGGAGGCAGGCAGGCAGGCAGTCAGGTAGACCGGCAGGCAGGCAGGCCATAGGCAGGCAAGCAGGCAGGCAGGCAAGCAGGCAAGCAAGCTCGCAGAACCGTAGGCACGCAGGCAGGCAGGCAGGCAGGCAGTCATGCAGGCTGGTAATCAGGCAGGCAGGCAGGCAGGAAGGCTAGCAGGCAGGCAGGCTCACAGGCAGGCAGGCAAGTAGCCTGGCAAGCAAGCTTGCAGGCTGCCAGGCAGGAAGGCAGGCAGGCAGGCCCTCAGGCAGGCAGGCAGGCAGGCAGGCAGGAAGGCCGCAGGCAGGCAGGCAGGCAGGCAAGTAGGCAAGCAAGCTCGCAGGCTCACAGGCAGGCAGGCAGGCCGCAGGCAGGTAGGCAGGCAGGCAAGCAGGCTAGCAGGCAGGCAAGCAAGCTCGCAGGCTCGCAGGCAGGCAGGCCGCAGGTAGGCAGGCAGGCAGGCAAGCAGGCAAGCAAGCTCGCAGGCTCGCAGGCAGGCAGGCAGGCAGGCAGGAAGGCTAGCAGGCAGGCAGGCTCGCAGGCAGGCAGGCAAGTAGGCAGGCAAGCAAGCTCGCAGGCTCACAGGCAGGCAGGCAGGCAGGCTCACAGGCAGGTAGACAGGCAGGCAGGCAGGCAAGCAAGCTCGCAGCCTCGTAGGCACGCAGGCAGGTAGGCAGGCAGGCATGTATGCAGGCAGGCAGGAAGGCTAGCAGGCAGCCAGGCTCGCAGGCAGGCAGGCAGGCAAGCAAGCTCGCCGACTTGCAAGCAGGCAGGCAGGCAGGCAGGCAGCAATGCAGGCAGGTAGGCAGGGAGGCATGCTGGCAGGCAGGCAGGCAGGCAGGTAGGCAGGCAGGTAGGCAGGCAGGCTGGCAGGAAAGCTAGCAGGCAGGCAGGATTGCAGGCAGGCAGGCAAGCAGGAAGGCTAGCAGGCAGGCAGGTTCGCAGTCAGGCAGGCAGGCAGGCATGTAGGCAGGCAGGTAGGCAGGCAGGCAGGCAGGCAGGCAGGCAGGTCCTCAGGCAGGCAGGCAGGCAGGCAGGCAGGAAGGCCGCAGGCAGGCAGGCAGGCAGGCAAGTAGGCAAGGAAGCTCGCAGGCTCGCAGGCAGGCAGGCAGGCCGCAGGCAGGTAGGCAGGCAGGCAAGCAGGCAAGCAAGCTTGCAGGCTTGCAGGCAGGCAGGCAGGTTCGCAGGCAGAGAGGCAGGCAGGGAGGCAGCCAGGCTAGCAGGCTAGCAGGCAGGCAAGTAAGCTCGCAGGCTCGCAGGCAGGCAGGCAGGCCGCAGGCAGGCAGGCAAGCAGGCAAGCAAGCTCGCAGGCTCGTAGGCACGCAGGCAGGCAGGCAGGCAGACAGGAAGGCTAGCAGGCAGGCAGGCTCACAGGAGGCAGGCAAGTAAGCTGGCAAGCAAGCTTGCAGGCTGGCAGGCAGACAGGCAGGCAGGCAGGCATGCAGGCAGGCAGGCAGGTAGGCAGGCAGGCAGGCAGGCCCTCAGGCAGGTAGGCAGGCAGGCAGGCAGGCAGGAAGGCCGCAGGCAGGCAGGCAGGCAGGCAAGTAGGCAAGCAAGCTCGCAGGCTCGCAGGCAGGCAGGCAGGCCGCAGGCAGGTAGGCAGGCAGGCAAGCAGGCAAGCAAGCTTGCAGGCTCGAGGGCAGGCAGGCAGGCTCGCAGGCAGAGAGGCAGGCAGGGAGGCAGCCAGGCTAGCAGGCTAGCAGGCAGGCAAGTAAGCTCGCAGGCTCGCTGGCAGGTAGGCAAGCCACAGGTAGGCAGGCAGGCAGGCAGGAAAGTAGGCAAGCAAGCTCACAGGCTCACAGGCAGGCAGGAAGGCTGCAGACAGGTAGGCAGGCAGGCAAGCAGGCCAGCAAGCTTGCAGGCTCGCAGGCAGGCAGGCAGGCTCACAGGCAGGCAGGCAGGCAGGGAGGCAGCCAGGCTAGCAGGCTAGCAGGCAGGCAAGCAAGCTTGCAGGCTCGCAGGCAGGCAGGCAGGCTCGCAGGCAGGCAGGAAGGCAGGGAGGCAGCCAGGCTAGCAGGCTAGCAGGCAGGCAAGCAAGCTCGCAGGCTCGCAGGCAGGCAGGCAGGCAGGCAGGCAGGAAGGCTAGCAGGCAGGCAGGCTCGCAGGCAGGCAGGCAAGTAGGCAGGCAAGCAAGCTCGCAGGCTCACAGGCAGGGAGGCAGGCCGCAGGCAGGCAGGCAGGCAGGCAAGCAGGCAAACAAGCTCGCAGGCTCACAGGCAGGCAGGCAGGCAAGCAAGCTTGCAGGCCCGCAGGCAGGCAGGCAGGCCACAGGCAGGGTGGCAGGCAGGCAAGCAGGCCAGCACGCTCGCAGGCTCGTAGGCACGCAGGCAGGCAGGCAGGCAGGCAGGCATGCAGGCAGGTAGGCAGGCAGGCTCGCACCAGGCAGACTTGTTGGCAGGCAGGCAGGCAGGCAGGCAGGCAGGCATGCAGGCAGGCAGGCAGGCAGGCAGGCATGCAGGCAGGCAGGCAGGCAGGCAGGCAAGCAAGCTCGCAGGCTCACAGGCAGGCAGGCAGGCCGCAGGCAGGCAGGCAAGCAGGCAAGCAAGCTCGCAGGCTCGTAGGCACGCAGGCAGGCAGGCAGGCAGGCAGGCATGCAGGCATGTAGGCAGGCAGGCAGGCAGGAAGGCAGGAAGGCTAGCAGGCAGGCAGGCTCACAGGAGGCAGGCAAGTAAGCTGGCAAGCAAGCTTGCAGGCTGGCAGGCAGACAGGCAGGCAGGCAGGCATGCAGGCAGGCAGGCAGGCAGGCAGGCAGGCAGGAAGGCCGCAGGCAGGCAGGCAGGCAGGCAGGCCGCAGGCAGGCTGGCAGGCAGGCATGCAGGCATGTAGTCAGGCAGGCAGGCAGGCAGGAAGGCTAGCAGGCAGGCAGGCTCACAGGCAGGCAGGCAAGTAAGCTGGCAAGCAAGCTTGCAGACTGGCAGGCAGGCAGGCAGGCAGGCAGGCAGGCATGCAGGCAGGCAGGCAGGTAGGCAGGCAGGCAGGCAGGCCCTCAGGCAGGCAGGCAGGCAGGCAGGCAGGCAGGCAGGAAGGCCGCAGGCAGGCAGGCAGGCAGGCAAGTAGGCAAGCAAGCTCGCAGGCTCGCAGGCAGGCAGGCAGGCCGCAGGCAGGTAGGCAGGCAGGCAAGCAGGCAAGCAAGCTTTCAGGCTCGCAGGCAGGCAGGCAGGCTCGCAGGCAGGCAGGCAGGCAGGCAGCCAGGCTAGCATGCTAGCAGGCAGGCAAGCAAGCTCGCAGGCTCGCAGGCAGGCAGGCAGGCCGCAGGTAGGCAGGCAAGCAGGCAAGCAGGCAAGCAAGCTCGCAGGCTCGCAGGCAGGCAGGCAGGCAGGCAGGAAGGCTAGCAGGCAGGCAGGCTCGCAGGCAGGCAGGCAAGTAGGCAGGCAAGCAAGCTCGCAGGCTCACAGGCAGGCCGGCAGGCAGGCAAGCAAGCTCGCAGGCTCGCAGGCAGGCAGGCAGGCCGCAGGCAGGCAGGCATGCAGGCAAACAAGCTCGCAGGCTCGTAGGCACGCAGGCAGGCAGCCAGGCAGGCAGGCATGCATGCAGACAAACAGGTCGGAAGGCAGGCAGGCAGGCAGGATTGCACGAGGCAGGCTTGCTGGCAAGCAGGCAGGCAGGCTCGCAGGCAGGTAGGCAGGAAGGTTCGCAGGCAGGCAGGCAGGCAAACAAGCTCGCAGGCTCGCAGGACAGGCAGGCAGGGCGCAGGAAGGTAGGCAGGCAGGCTCGCAGGTAGGCAGGCAGGCAGGCAGGCATCCAGGCTAGCAGGCTAGCAGGCAGGCAAACAAGCACGCAGGCTCGCAGGCAGGCAGGTAGGCCGCAGGTAGGCAGGCAGGCAGGCAGGCAGGAAGGCTAGCAGGCAAGCAAGCTTGCAGGCTCGAGGGCAGGCAGGCAGGCTCGCAGGCAGAGAGGCAGGCAGGGAGGCAGCCAGGCTAGCAGGCTAGCAGGCAGGCAAGTAAGCTCGCAGGCTCGCTGGCAGGTAGGCAAGCCACAGGTAGGCAGGCAGGCAGGCAGGAAAGTAGGCAAGCAAGCTCACAGGCTCACAGGCAGGCAGGAAGGCTGCAGACAGGTAGGCAGGCAGGCAAGCAGGCCAGCAAGCTTGCAGGCTCGCAGGCAGGCAGGCAGGCTCACAGGCAGGCAGGCAGGCAGGGAGGCAGCCAGGCTAGCAGGCTAGCAGGCAGGCAAGCAAGCTTGCAGGCTCGCAGGCAGGCAGGCAGGCTCGCAGGCAGGCAGGAAGGCAGGGAGGCAGCCAGGCTAGCAGGCTAGCAGGCAGGCAAGCAAGCTCGCAGGCTCGCAGGCAGGCAGGCAGGCAGGCAGGAAGGCTAGCAGGCAGGCAGGCTCGCAGGCAGGCAGGCAAGTAGGCAGGCAAGCAAGCTCGCAGGCTCACAGGCAGGGAGGCAGGCCGCAGGCAGGCAGGCAGGCAGGCAAGCAGGCAAACAAGCTCGCAGGCTCACAGGCAGGCAGGCAGGCAAGCAAGCTTGCAGGCCCGCAGGCAGGCAGGCAGGCCACAGGCAGGGTGGCAGGCAGGCAAGCAGGCCAGCACGCTCGCAGGCTCGTAGGCACGCAGGCAGGCAGGCAGGCAGGCAGGCATGCAGGCAGGTAGGCAGGCAGGCTCGCACCAGGCAGACTTGTTGGCAGGCAGGCAGGCAGGCAGGCAGGCAGGCATGCAGGCAGGCAGGCAGGCAGGCAGGCATGCAGGCAGGCAGGCAGGCAGGCAGGCAAGCAAGCTCGCAGGCTCACAGGCAGGCAGGCAGGCCGCAGGCAGGCAGGCAAGCAGGCAAGCAAGCTCGCAGGCTCGTAGGCACGCAGGCAGGCAGGCAGGCAGGCAGGCATGCAGGCATGTAGGCAGGCAGGCAGGCAGGAAGGCAGGAAGGCTAGCAGGCAGGCAGGCTCACAGGAGGCAGGCAAGTAAGCTGGCAAGCAAGCTTGCAGGCTGGCAGGCAGACAGGCAGGCAGGCAGGCATGCAGGCAGGCAGGCAGGCAGGCAGGCAGGCAGGCAGGAAGGCCGCAGGCAGGCAGGCAGGCAGGCAGGCCGCAGGCAGGCTGGCAGGCAGGCATGCAGGCATGTAGTCAGGCAGGCAGGCAGGCAGGAAGGCTAGCAGGCAGGCAGGCTCACAGGCAGGCAGGCAAGTAAGCTGGCAAGCAAGCTTGCAGGCTGGCAGGCAGGCAGGCAGGCAGGCAGGCAGGCATGCAGGCAGGCAGGCAGGTAGGCAGGCAGGCAGGCAGGCCCTCAGGCAGGCAGGCAGGCAGGCAGGCAGGCAGGCAGGAAGGCCGCAGGCAGGCAGGCAGGCAGGCAAGTAGGCAAGCAAGCTCGCAGGCTCGCAGGCAGGCAGGCAGGCCGCAGGCAGGTAGGCAGGCAGGCAAGCAGGCAAGCAAGCTTGCAGGCTCGCAGGCAGGCAGGCAGGCTCGCAGGCAGGCAGGCAGGCAGGCAGCCAGGCTAGCATGCTAGCAGGCAGGCAAGCAAGCTCGCAGGCTCGCAGGCAGGCAGGCAGGCCGCAGGTAGGCAGGCAAGCAGGCAAGCAGGCAAGCAAGCTCGCAGGCTCGCAGGCAGGCAGGCAGCCAGGCAGGAAGGCTAGCAGGCAGGCAGGCTCGCAGGCAGGCAGGCAAGTAGGCAGGCAAGCAAGCTCGCAGGCTCACAGGCAGGCCGGCAGGCAGGCAAGCAAGCTCGCAGGCTCGCAGGCAGGCAGGCAGGCCGCAGGCAGGCAGGCATGCAGGCAAACAAGCTCGCAGGCTCGTAGGCACGCAGGCAGGCAGCCAGGCAGGCAGGCATGCATGCAGACAAACAGGTCGGAAGGCAGGCAGGCAGGCAGGATTGCACGAGGCAGGCTTGCTGGCAAGCAGGCAGGCAGGCTCGCAGGCAGGTAGGCAGGAAGGTTCGCAGGCAGGCAGGCAAACAAGCTCGCAGGCTCGCAGGACAGGCAGGCAGGGCGCAGGAAGGTAGGCAGGCAGGCTCGCAGGTAGGCAGGCAGGCAGGCAGGCATCCAGGCTAGCAGGCTAGCAGGCAGGCAAACAAGCACGCAGGCTCGCAGGCAGGCAGGTAGGCCGCAGGTAGGCAGGCAGGCAGGCAGGCAGGAAGGCTAGCAGGCAGGCAGGCTCACAGGCAGGCAGGCAAGTAGGCAGGCGAGCAAGCTCGCAGGCTGGCAGGCAGGCAGGCAAGCAGGCAGGCAGGCAGGTAGACAGGCAGGCAGGCAGGAAGGCAGGCAGGCAGGCAGGCAAGCAAGCTCGCATGCTCGCAGGCAGGCAGGCCGCAGGCAGGAGGCAGGCAGGCAAGCAGTCAAGCAAGCTCACAGGCTCGTAGGCACGCAGGCATGCAGGCAGGCATGCAGGCAGGCAGGAAGTGTAGCAGGCAGGCAGGCAGGAAGTCTAGCAGGCAGGCAAGCAGGCTCGCAGGCAGGCAGGCAATTAGGCTAGCAAGCAAGCTTGCAGGCTGGCAGGCAGGCATGCAGGCATGCAGGCAGGCAGGCAGGTAGGCAGGCAGGCAGGCAGGCAGGAAGGCCGCAGGCAGGCAGGCAGGCAGGCAAGCAGGCAGGCAGCCAGGCTAGCAGGCTAGCAGGCAGGCAAGCAAACTCGCAGGCTAGCAGGCAGGCAGGCAAGCCGCAGGTAGGCAGGCAGGCAGGCAAGCAGGCAAGGAAGCTCGCAGGCTCGCAGGCAGGCAGAAAGACAAGCAGGAAGGCTAGCAGGCAGGCAGGCTCGCAGGCAGGCAGGCAAGTAGGCAGGCAAGCAAGCTCGCAGGCTCACAGGCAGGCAGGCAGGCAGGCTCACAGGCAGGTAGACAGGCAGGCAGGCAGGCAAGCAAGCTCGCAGGCTCGCAGGCAGGCAGGCACGCCGCAGGCAGGCAGGCAGGCAAGCAAGCTCGCAGCCTCGTAGGCACGCAGGCAGGTAGGCAGGCAGGCATGTATGCAGGCAGGCAGGAAGGCTAGCAGGCAGCCAGGCTCGCAGGCAGGCAGGCAGGCAAGCAAGCTCGCCGAATTGCAAGCAGGCAGGCAGGCAGGCAGGCAGCAATGGAGGCAGGTAGGCAGGGAGGCATGCTGGCAGGCAGGCAGGCAGGCAGGTAGGCAGGCAGGTAGGCAGGCAGGCTGGCAGGAAAGCTAGCAGGCAGGCAGGATTGCAGGCAGGCAGGCAAGCAGGAAGGCTAGCAGGCAGGCAGGTTCGCAGTCAGGCAGGCAGGCAGGCATGTAGGAAGGCAGGTAGGCAGGCAGGCAGGCAGGCAGGCAGGTCCTCAGGCAGGCAGGCAGGCAGGCAGGCAGGAAGGCCGCAGGCAGGCAGGCAGGCAGGCAAGTAGGCAAGCAAGCTCGCAGGCTCGCAGGCAGGCAAGCAGGCCGCAGGCAGGTAGGCAGGCAGGCAAGCAGGCAAGCAAGCTTGCAGGCTTGCAGGCAGGCAGGCAGGCTCGCAGGCAGAGAGGCAGGCAGGGAGGCAGCCAGGCTAGCAGGCTAGCAGGCAGGCAAGTAAGCTCGCAGGCTCGCAGGCAGGCAGGCAGGCCGCAGGCAGGCAGGCAAGCAGGCAAGCAAGCTCGCAGGCTCATAGGCACGCAGGCAGGCAGGCATGCAGGCATGTAGGCAGGCAGGCAGGCAGGCAGGCAGGAAGGCTAGCAGGCAGGCAGGCTCACAGGAGGCAGGCAAGTAAGCTGGCAAGCAAGCTTGCAGGCTGGCAGGCAGACAGGCAGGCAGGCAGGCATGCAGGCAGGCAGGCAGGTAGGCAGGCAGGCAGGCAGGCCCTCAGGCAGGTAGGCAGGCAGGCAGGCAGGCAGGAAGGCCGCAGGCAGGCAGGCAGGCAGGCAAGTAGGCAAGCAAGCTCGCAGGCTCGCAGGCAGGCAGGCAGGCCGCAGGCAGGTAGGCAGGCAGGCAAGCAGGCAAGCAAGCTTGCAGGCTCGCAGGCAGGCAGGCAGGCTCGCAGGCAGAGAGGCAGGCAGGGAGGCAGCCAGGCTAGCAGGCTAGCAGGCAGGCAAGTAAGCTCGCAGGCTCGCTGGCAGGTAGGCAAGCCACAGGTAGGCAGGCAGGCAGGCAGGAAAGTAGGCAAGCAAGCTCACAGGCTCGCAGGCAGGCAGGAAGGCTGCAGACAGGTAGGCAGGCAGGCAAGCAGGCAAGCAAGCTTGCAGGCTCGCAGGCAGGCAGGCAGGCTCGCAGGCAGGCAGGCAGGCAGGGAGGCAGCCAGGCTAGCAGGCTAGCAGGCAGGCAAGCAAGCTTGCAGGCTCGCAGGCAGGCAGGCAGGCTCGCAGGCAGGCAGGAAGGCAGGGAGGCAGCCAGGCTAGCAGGCTAGCAGGCAGGCAAGCAAGCTCGCAGGCTCGCAGGCAGGCTCGCAGGCAGGCTCGCAGGCAGGCAGGCAGGCAGGCAGGCAGGAAGGCTAGCAGGCAGGCAGGCTCGCAGGCAGGCAGGCAAGTAGGCAGGCAAGCAAGCTCGCAGGCTCACAGGCAGGGAGGCAGGCCGCAGGCAGGCAGGCAGGCAGGCAAGCAGGCAAGCAAGCTCGCAGGCTCACAGGCAGGCAGGCAAGCAAGCTTGCAGGCCCGCAGGCAGGCAGGCAGGAAGGCCGCAGGCAGGCAGGCAAGTAGGCAAGCAAGCTCGCAGGCTCGCAGGCAGGCAGGCAGGCCGCAGGCAGGTAGGCAGGCAGGCAAGCAGGCTAGCAGGCAGGCAAGCAAGCTCGCAGGCTCGCAGGCAGGCAGGCCGCAGGTAGGCAGGCAGGCAGGCAAGCAGGCAAGCAAGCTCGCAGGCTCGCAGGCAGGCAGGCAGGCAGGCAGGAAGGCTAGCAGGCAGGCAGGCTCGCAGGCAGGCAGGCAAGTAGGCAGGCAAGCAAGCTCGCAGGCTCACAGGCAGGCCGGCAGGCAGGCAAGCAAGCTCGCAGGCTCGCAGGCAGGCAGGCAGGCCGCAGGCAGGCAGGCATGCAGGCAAACAAGCTCGCAGGCTCGTAGGCACGCAGGCAGGCAGCCAGGCAGGCAGGCATGCATGCAGACAAACAGGTCGGCAGGCAGGCAGGCAGGCAGGATTGCACGAGGCAGGCTTGCTGGCAAGCAGGCAGGCAGGCTCGCAGGCAGGTAGGCAGGAAGGTTCGCAGGCAGGCAGGCAGGCAAACAAGCTCACAGGCTCGCAGGACAGGCAGGCAGGGCGCAGGAAGGTAGGCAGGCAGGCTCGCAGGTAGGCAGGCAGGCAGGCAGGCATCCAGGCTAGCAGGCTAGCAGGCAGGCAAACAAGCACGCAGGCTCGCAGGCAGGCAGGTAGGCCGCAGGTAGGCAGGCAGGCAGGCAGGCAGGAAGGCTAGCAGGCAGGCAGGCTCACAGGCAGGCAGGCAAGTAGGCAGGCGAGCAAGCTCGCAGGCTCGCAGGCAGGCAGGCAAGCAGGCAGGCAGGCAGGTAGACAGGCAGGCAGGCAGGAAGGCAGGCAGGCAGGCAGGCAAGCAAGCTCGCATGCTCGCAGGCAGGCAGGCCGCAGGCAGGAGGCAGGCAGGCAAGCAGTCAAGCAAGCTCACAGGCTCGTAGGCACGCAGGCATGCAGGCAGGCATGCAGGCAGGCAGGAAGTGTAGCAGGCAGGCAGGCAGGTAGGCAGACAGGCAGGCAGGCCCTCAGGCAGGCAGGCAGGCAGGCAGGCAGGCAGGAAGGCCGCAGGCAGGCAGGCAGGCAGGCAAGTAGGCAAGCAAGCTCGCAGGCTCGCAGGCAGGCAGGCAGGCCGCAGGCAGGTAGGCAGGCAGGCAAGCAGGCAAGCAAGCTTGCAGGCTCGCAGGCAGGCAGGCATGCTCGCAGGCAGGCAGCAGGGAGGCAGCCAGGTTAGCATGCTAGCAGGCAGGCAAGCAAGCTCGCAGGCTCGCAGGCAGGCAGGCAGGCCGCAGGTAGGCAGGCAGGCAGGCAAGCAGGCAAGCAAGCTCGCAGGCTCATAGCCATGCAGGCAGGCAGGCAGGCAGGCATGGAGGCAGGTAGGAAGGCAGGCAGGCTGGCAGGCAGGCAGGCTCGCAGGCAGGTAGCGAAGCTAGCAGGCGGGCAGGCAGGGAGGCAGCCAGGCATGCAGACAGACAGGTAGGCAGGCAGGCAGGCAGGCAGGCTTGTACCAGGCAGGCTCGCTGGCAAGCAGGCAGGCAGGCTCGCAGGCTGGTAAGCAGGAAGGTTCGCAGGCAGGCAGGCAGGCAAGCAAGCTCACAGGCTCACAGGCAGGGAGGCAGGCAGGCAGGCAGTCAGGTAGACCGGCAGGCAGGCAGGCCGCAGGCAGGCAGGCAGGCAGGCAAGCAGGCAAGCAAGCTCGCAGGCTCGTAGGCACGCAGGCAGGCAGGCAGGCAGGCAGTCATGCAGGCTGGTAATCAGGCAGGCAGGCAGGCAGGAAGGCTAGCAGGCAGGCAGGCTCACAGGCAGGCAGGCTAGTAGGCTGGCAAGCAAGCTTGCAGGCTGCTAGGCAGGAAGGCAGGCAGGCAGGCCCTCAGGCAGGCAGGCAGGCAGGCAGGCAGGAAGGCCGCAGGCAGGCAGGCAGGCAGGCAAGTAGGCAAGCAAGCTCGCAGGCTCACAGGCAGGCAGGCAGGCCGCAGGCAGGTAGGCAGGCAGGCAAGCAGGCTAGCAGGCAGGCAAGCAAGCTCGCAGGCTCGCAGGCAGGCAGGCCGCAGGTAGGCAGGCAGGCAGGCAAGCAGGCAAGCAAGCTCGCAGGCTCGCAGGCAGGCAGGCAGGCAGGCAGGAAGGCTAGCAGGCAGGCAGGCAAGTAGGCAGGCAAGCAAGCTCGCAGGCTCACAGGCAGGCCGGCAGGCAGGCAAGCAAGCTCGCAGGCTCGCAGGCAGGCAGGCAGGCCGCAGGCAGGCAGGCATGCAGGCAAACAAGCTCGCAGGCTCGTAGGCACGCAGGCAGGCAGCCAGGCAGGCAGGCATGCAGGCAGGTAGGCAGGCAGGCAGGCAGGCAGGCTCGCACCAGGCAGGGTTGTTGGCAGGCAGGCAGGCAGGCAGACAGGCTCGCAAGCAGGCAGCCAGGCTAGCAGGCAGGCAAGCAGGCAGGCAGGCAGGCATGCATGCAGACAAACAGGTCGGCAGGCAGGCAGGCAGGCAGGATTGCACGAGGCAGGCTTGCTGGCAAGCAGGCAGGCAGGCTCGCAGGCAGGTAGGCAGGAAGGTTCGCAGGCAGGCAGGCAGGCAAACAAGCTCGCAGGCTCGCAGGACAGGCAGGCAGGGCGCAGGAAGGTAGGCAGGCAGGCTCGCAGGTAGGCAGGCAGGCAGGCAGGCATCCAGGCTAGCAGGCTAGCAGGCAGGCAAACAAGCACGCAGGCTCGCAGGCAGGCAGGCAGGCCGCAGGTAGGCAGGCAGGCAGGCAGGCAGGAAGGCTAGCAGGCAGGCAGGCTCACAGGCAGGCAGGCAAGTAGGCAGGCGAGCAAGCTCGCAGGCTCGCAGGCAGGCAGGCAAGCAGGCAGGCAGGCAGGTAGACAGGCAGGCAGGCAGGAAGGCAGGCAGGCAGGCAGGCAAGCAAGCTCGCATGCTCGCAGGCAGGCAGGCCGCAGGCAGGAGGCAGGCAGGCAAGCAGTCAAGCAAGCTCGCAGGCTCGTAGGCACGCAGGCATGCAGGCAGGCAGGCAGGCAGGCAGGAAGTCTAGCAGGCAGGCAGGCAGGCAGGCAGGCAGGAAGTCTAGCAGGCAGGCAGGCAGGCTCGCAGGCAGGCAGGCAATTAGGTTGGCAAGTAAGCTTGCAGGCTGGCAGGCAGGCATGCAGGCATGCAGGCAGGCAGGCAGGTAGGCAGGCAGGCAGGCAGGCAGGCAGGAAGGCCGCAGGCAGGCAGGCAGGCAGGCAGCCAGGCTAGCAGGCTAGCAGGCAGGCAAGCAAACTCGCAGGCTAGCAGGCAGGCAGGCAAGCCGCAGGTAGGCAGGCAGGCAGGCAAGCAGACAAGGAAGCTCGCAGGCTCGCAGGCAGGCAGAAAGACAAGCAGGAAGGCTAGCAGGCAGGCAGGCTCGCAGGCAGGCAGGCAAGTAGGCAGGCAAGCAAGCTCGCAGGCTCACAGGCAGGCAGGCAGGCAGGCTCACAGGCAGGTAGACAGGCAGGCAGGCAGGCAAGCAAGCTCGCAGGCTCGCAGGCAGGCAGGCACGCCGCAGGCAGGCAGGCAGGCAAGCAAGCTCGCAGCCTCGTAGGCACTCAGGCAGGTAGGCAGGCAGGCATGTATGCAGGCAGGCAGGAAGGCTAGCAGGCAGCCAGGCTCGCAGGCAGGCAGGCAGGCAAACAAGCTCGCCGACTTGCAAGCAGGCAGGCAGGCAGGCAGGCAGGAATGCAGGCAGGTAGGCAGGGAGGCATGTTGGCAGGGAGGCATGCTGGCAGGCAGGCAGGCAGGCAGGTAGGCAGGCAGGCAGGCAGGCAGGCAGGTCCTCAGGCAGGCAGGCAGGCAGGCAGGCAGGAAGGCCGCAGGCAGGCAGGCAGGCAGGCAAGTAGGCAAGCAAGCTCGCAGGCTCGCAGGCAGGCAGGCAGGCCGCAGGCAGGTAGGCAGGCAGGCAAGCAAGCTTGCAGGCTTGCAGGCTTGCAGGCAGGCAGGCAGGCTCGCAGGCAGAGAGGCAGGCAGGGAGGCAGCCAGGCTAGCAGGCTAGCAGGCAGGCAAGTAAGCTCGCAGGCTCGCAGGCAGGCAGGCAGGCCGCAGGTAGGCAGGCAGGCAGGCAGGCAAGTAGGCAAGCAAGCTAAAGGCTCGCAGGTAGGCAGGAATGTCGCAGGCAGGCAGGCAGGCAGGCAAGTAGGCAAGCAAGCTCACAGGCTCGCAGGCAGGCAGGCAGGCCGCAGGCAGGCAGGCATGCAGGCAAACAAGCTCGCAGGCTCGTAGGCACGCAGGCAGGCAGCCAGGCAGGCAGGCATGCATGCAGACAAACAGGTCGGCAGGCAGGCAGGCAGGCAGGATTGCACGAGGCAGGCTTGCTGGCAAGCAGGCAGGCAGGCTCGCAGGCAGGTAGGCAGGAAGGTTCGCAGGCAGGCAGGCAGGCAAACAAGCTCACAGGCTCGCAGGACAGGCAGGCAGGGCGCAGGAAGGTAGGCAGGCAGGCTCGCAGGTAGGCAGGCAGGCAGGCAGGCATCCAGGCTAGCAGGCTAGCAGGCAGGCAAACAAGCACGCAGGCTCGCAGGCAGGCAGGCAGGCCGCAGGTAGGCAGGCAGGCAGGCAGGCAGGAAGGCTAGCAGGCAGGCAGGCTCACAGGCAGGCAGGCAAGTAGGCAGGCGAGCAAGCTCGCAGGCTCGCAGGCAGGCAGGCAAGCAGGCAGGCAGGCAGGTAGACAGGCAGGCAGGCAGGAAGGCAGGCAGGCAGGCAGGCAAGCAAGCTCGCATGCTCGCAGGCAGGCAGGCCGCAGGCAGGAGGCAGGCAGGCAAGCAGTCAAGCAAGCTCGCAGGCTCGTAGGCACGCAGGCATGCAGGCAGGCAGGCAGGCAGGCAGGAAGTCTAGCAGGCAGGCAGGCAGGCAGGCAGGCAGGAAGTCTAGCAGGCAGGCAGGCAGGCTCGCAGGCAGGCAGGCAATTAGGTTGGCAAGTAAGCTTGCAGGCTGGCAGGCAGGCATGCAGGCATGCAGGCAGGCAGGCAGGTAGGCAGGCAGGCAGGCAGGAAGGCCGCAGGCAGGCAGGCAGGCAGGCAAGCAGGCAAGCAAGCTTGCATGCTTGCAGGCAGGCAGGCAGGCAGGCAGCCAGGCTAGCAGGCTAGCAGGCAGGCAAGCAAACTCGCAGGCTAGCAGGCAGGCAGGCAAGCCGCAGGTAGGCAGGCAGGCAGGCAAGCAGACAAGGAAGCTCGCAGGCTCGCAGGCAGGCAGAAAGACAAGCAGGAAGGCTAGCAGGCAGGCAGGCTCGCAGGCAGGCAGGCAAGTAGGCAGGCAAGCAAGCTCGCAGGCTCACAGGCAGGCAGGCAGGCAGGCTCACAGGCAGGTAGACAGGCAGGCAGGCAGGCAAGCAAGCTCGCAGGCTCGCAGGCAGGCAGGCACGCCGCAGGCAGGCAGGCAGGCAAGCAAGCTCGCAGCCTCGTAGGCACTCAGGCAGGTAGGCAGGCAGGCATGTATGCAGGCAGGCAGGAAGGCTAGCAGGCAGCCAGGCTCGCAGGCAGGCAGGCAGGCAAACAAGCTCGCCGACTTGCAAGCAGGCAGGCAGGCAGGCAGGCAGGAATGCAGGCAGGTAGGCAGGGAGGCATGCTGGCAGGGAGGCATGCTGGCAGGCAGGCAGGCAGGCAGGTAGGCAGGCAGGCAGGCAGGCAGGCAGGTCCTCAGGCAGGCAGGCAGGCAGGCAGGCAGGAAGGCCGCAGGCAGGCAGGCAGGCAGGCAAGTAGGCAAGCAAGCTCGCAGGCTCGCAGGCAGGCAGGCAGGCCGCAGGCAGGTAGGCAGGCAGGCAAGCAAGCTTGCAGGCTTGCAGGCTTGCAGGCAGGCAGGCAGGCTCGCAGGCAGAGAGGCAGGCAGGGAGGCAGCCAGGCTAGCAGGCTAGCAGGCAGGCAAGTAAGCTCGCAGGCTCGCAGGCAGGCAGGCAGGCCGCAGGTAGGCAGGCAGGCAGGCAGGCAAGTAGGCAAGCAAGCTAAAGGCTCGCAGGTAGGCAGGAATGTCGCAGGCAGGCAGGCAGGCAGGCAAGTAGGCAAGCAAGCTCACAGGCTCGCAGGCAGGCAGGCAGGCCGCAGGCAGGCAGGCATGCAGGCAAACAAGCTCGCAGGCTCGTAGGCACGCAGGCAGGCAGCCAGGCAGGCAGGCATGCATGCAGACAAACAGGTCGGCAGGCAGGCAGGCAGGCAGGATTGCACGAGGCAGGCTTGCTGGCAAGCAGGCAGGCAGGCTCGCAGGCAGGTAGGCAGGAAGGTTCGCAGGCAGGCAGGCAGGCAAACAAGCTCACAGGCTCGCAGGACAGGCAGGCAGGGCGCAGGAAGGTAGGCAGGCAGGCTCGCAGGTAGGCAGGCAGGCAGGCAGGCATCCAGGCTAGCAGGCTAGCAGGCAGGCAAACAAGCACGCAGGCTCGCAGGCAGGCAGGTAGGCCGCAGGTAGGCAGGCAGGCAGGCAGGCAGGAAGGCTAGCAGGCAGGCAGGCTCACAGGCAGGCAGGCAAGTAGGCAGGCGAGCAAGCTCGCAGGCTCGCAGGCAGGCAGGCAAGCAGGCAGGCAGGCAGGTAGACAGGCAGGCAGGCAGGAAGGCAGGCAGGCAGGCAGGCAAGCAAGCTCGCATGCTCGCAGGCAGGCAGGCCGCAGGCAGGAGGCAGGCAGGCAAGCAGTCAAGCAAGCTCGCAGGCTCGTAGGCACGCAGGCATGCAGGCTGGCAGGCAGGCAGGCAGGAAGTCTAGCAGGCAGGCAGGCAGGCAGGCAGGCAGGAAGTCTAGCAGGCAGGCAGGCAGGCTCGCAGGCAGGCAGGCAATTAGGTTGGCAAGTAAGCTTGCAGGCTGGCAGGCAGGCATGCAGGCATGCAGGCAGGCAGGCAGGTAGGCAGGCAGGCAGGCAGGCAGGCAGGAAGGCCGCAGGCAGGCAGGCAGGCAGGCAAGCAGGCAAGCAAGCTTGCATGCTTGCAGGCAGGCAGGCAGGCAGGCAGCCAGGCTAGCAGGCTAGCAGGCAGGCAAGCAAACTCGCAGGCTAGCAGGCAGGCAGGCAAGCCGCAGGTAGGCAGGCAGGCAGGCAAGCAGACAAGGAAGCTCGCAGGCTCGCAGGCAGGCAGAAAGACAAGCAGGAAGGCTAGCAGGCAGGCAGGCTCGCAGGCAGGCAGGCAAGTAGGCAGGCAAGCAAGCTCGCAGGCTCACAGGCAGGCAGGCAGGCAGGCTCACAGGCAGGTAGACAGGCAGGCAGGCAGGCAAGCAAGCTCGCAGGCTCGCAGGCAGGCAGGCACGCCGCAGGCAGGCAGGCAGGCAAGCAAGCTCGCAGCCTCGTAGGCACTCAGGCAGGTAGGCAGGCAGGCATGTATGCAGGCAGGCAGGAAGGCTAGCAGGCAGCCAGGCTCGCAGGCAGGCAGGCAGGCAAACAAGCTCGCCGACTTGCAAGCAGGCAGGCAGGCAGGCAGGCAGGAATGCAGGCAGGTAGGCAGGGAGGCATGTTGGCAGGTAGGCAGGCAGGCTCGCACCAGGCAGACTTGTTGGCAGGCAGGCAGGCAGGCAGGCAGGCAGGCATGCAGGCAGGCAGGCAGGCAGGCAGGCATGCAGGCAGGCAGGCAGGCAGGCAGGCAAGCAAGCTCGCAGGCTCACAGGCAGGCAGGCAGGCCGCAGGCAGGCAGGCAAGCAGGCAAGCAAGCTCGCAGGCTCGTAGGCACGCAGGCAGGCAGGCAGGCAGGCAGGCATGCAGGCATGTAGGCAGGCAGGCAGGCAGGAAGGCAGGAAGGCTAGCAGGCAGGCAGGCTCACAGGAGGCAGGCAAGTAAGCTGGCAAGCAAGCTTGCAGGCTGGCAGGCAGACAGGCAGGCAGGCAGGCATGCAGGCAGGCAGGCAGGCAGGCAGGCAGGCAGGAAGGCCGCAGGCAGGCAGGCAGGCAGGCAGGCCGCAGGCAGGCTGGCAGGCAGGCATGCAGGCATGTAGTCAGGCAGGCAGGCAGGCAGGAAGGCTAGCAGGCAGGCAGGCTCACAGGCAGGCAGGCAAGTAAGCTGGCAAGCAAGCTTGCAGACTGGCAGGCAGGCAGGCAGGCAGGCAGGCAGGCATGCAGGCAGGCAGGCAGGTAGGCAGGCAGGCAGGCAGGCCCTCAGGCAGGCAGGCAGGCAGGCAGGCAGGCAGGCAGGAAGGCCGCAGGCAGGCAGGCAGGCAGGCAAGTAGGCAAGCAAGCTCGCAGGCTCGCAGGCAGGCAGGCAGGCCGCAGGCAGGTAGGCAGGCAGGCAAGCAGGCAAGCAAGCTTTCAGGCTCGCAGGCAGGCAGGCAGGCTCGCAGGCAGGCAGGCAGGCAGGCAGCCAGGCTAGCATGCTAGCAGGCAGGCAAGCAAGCTCGCAGGCTCGCAGGCAGGCAGGCAGGCCGCAGGTAGGCAGGCAAGCAGGCAAGCAGGCAAGCAAGCTCGCAGGCTCGCAGGCAGGCAGGCAGGCAGGCAGGAAGGCTAGCAGGCAGGCAGGCTCGCAGGCAGGCAGGCAAGTAGGCAGGCAAGCAAGCTCGCAGGCTCACAGGCAGGCCGGCAGGCAGGCAAGCAAGCTCGCAGGCTCGCAGGCAGGCAGGCAGGCCGCAGGCAGGCAGGCATGCAGGCAAACAAGCTCGCAGGCTCGTAGGCACGCAGGCAGGCAGCCAGGCAGGCAGGCATGCATGCAGACAAACAGGTCGGAAGGCAGGCAGGCAGGCAGGATTGCACGAGGCAGGCTTGCTGGCAAGCAGGCAGGCAGGCTCGCAGGCAGGTAGGCAGGAAGGTTCGCAGGCAGGCAGGCAGGCAAACAAGCTCGCAGGCTCGCAGGACAGGCAGGCAGGGCGCAGGAAGGTAGGCAGGCAGGCTCGCAGGTAGGCAGGCAGGCAGGCAGGCATCCAGGCTAGCAGGCTAGCAGGCAGGCAAACAAGCACGCAGGCTCGCAGGCAGGCAGGTAGGCCGCAGGTAGGCAGGCAGGCAGGCAGGCAGGAAGGCTAGCAGGCAAGCAAGCTTGCAGGCTCGAGGGCAGGCAGGCAGGCTCGCAGGCAGAGAGGCAGGCAGGGAGGCAGCCAGGCTAGCAGGCTAGCAGGCAGGCAAGTAAGCTCGCAGGCTCGCTGGCAGGTAGGCAAGCCACAGGTAGGCAGGCAGGCAGGCAGGAAAGTAGGCAAGCAAGCTCACAGGCTCACAGGCAGGCAGGAAGGCTGCAGACAGGTAGGCAGGCAGGCAAGCAGGCCAGCAAGCTTGCAGGCTCGCAGGCAGGCAGGCAGGCTCACAGGCAGGCAGGCAGGCAGGGAGGCAGCCAGGCTAGCAGGCTAGCAGGCAGGCAAGCAAGCTTGCAGGCTCGCAGGCAGGCAGGCAGGCTCGCAGGCAGGCAGGAAGGCAGGGAGGCAGCCAGGCTAGCAGGCTAGCAGGCAGGCAAGCAAGCTCGCAGGCTCGCAGGCAGGCAGGCAGGCAGGCAGGAAGGCTAGCAGGCAGGCAGGCTCGCAGGCAGGCAGGCAAGTAGGCAGGCAAGCAAGCTCGCAGGCTCACAGGCAGGGAGGCAGGCCGCAGGCAGGCAGGCAGGCAGGCAAGCAGGCAAACAAGCTCGCAGGCTCACAGGCAGGCAGGCAGGCAAGCAAGCTTGCAGGCCCGCAGGCAGGCAGGCAGGCCACAGGCAGGGTGGCAGGCAGGCAAGCAGGCCAGCACGCTCGCAGGCTCGTAGGCACGCAGGCAGGCAGGCAGGCAGGCAGGCATGCAGGCAGGTAGGCAGGCAGGCTCGCACCAGGCAGACTTGTTGGCAGGCAGGCAGGCAGGCAGGCAGGCAGGCATGCAGGCAGGCAGGCAGGCAGGCAGGCATGCAGGCAGGCAGGCAGGCAGGCAGGCAAGCAAGCTCGCAGGCTCACAGGCAGGCAGGCAGGCCGCAGGCAGGCAGGCAAGCAGGCAAGCAAGCTCGCAGGCTCGTAGGCACGCAGGCAGGCAGGCAGGCAGGCAGGCATGCAGGCATGTAGGCAGGCAGGCAGGCAGGAAGGCAGGAAGGCTAGCAGGCAGGCAGGCTCACAGGAGGCAGGCAAGTAAGCTGGCAAGCAAGCTTGCAGGCTGGCAGGCAGACAGGCAGGCAGGCAGGCATGCAGGCAGGCAGGCAGGCAGGCAGGCAGGCAGGCAGGAAGGCCGCAGGCAGGCAGGCAGGCAGGCAGGCCGCAGGCAGGCTGGCAGGCAGGCATGCAGGCATGTAGTCAGGCAGGCAGGCAGGCAGGAAGGCTAGCAGGCAGGCAGGCTCACAGGCAGGCAGGCAAGTAAGCTGGCAAGCAAGCTTGCAGGCTGGCAGGCAGGCAGGCAGGCAGGCAGGCAGGCATGCAGGCAGGCAGGCAGGTAGGCAGGCAGGCAGGCAGGCCCTCAGGCAGGCAGGCAGGCAGGCAGGCAGGCAGGCAGGAAGGCCGCAGGCAGGCAGGCAGGCAGGCAAGTAGGCAAGCAAGCTCGCAGGCTCGCAGGCAGGCAGGCAGGCCGCAGGCAGGTAGGCAGGCAGGCAAGCAGGCAAGCAAGCTTGCAGGCTCGCAGGCAGGCAGGCAGGCTCGCAGGCAGGCAGGCAGGCAGGCAGCCAGGCTAGCATGCTAGCAGGCAGGCAAGCAAGCTCGCAGGCTCGCAGGCAGGCAGGCAGGCCGCAGGTAGGCAGGCAAGCAGGCAAGCAGGCAAGCAAGCTCGCAGGCTCGCAGGCAGGCAGGCAGCCAGGCAGGAAGGCTAGCAGGCAGGCAGGCTCGCAGGCAGGCAGGCAAGTAGGCAGGCAAGCAAGCTCGCAGGCTCACAGGCAGGCCGGCAGGCAGGCAAGCAAGCTCGCAGGCTCGCAGGCAG
Source organism: Tenrec ecaudatus (assembly GCF_050624435.1). Classification (NCBI taxonomy): domain Eukaryota; kingdom Metazoa; phylum Chordata; class Mammalia; order Afrosoricida; family Tenrecidae; genus Tenrec; species Tenrec ecaudatus. Next base: position 672,639 of record NW_027457634.1, on the reverse strand, counting down.
GCAGGCAGGCCGCAGGCAGGCAGGCATGCAGGCAAACAAGCTCGCAGGCTCGTAGGCACGCAGGCAGGCAGCCAGGCAGGCAGGCATGCATGCAGACAAACAGGTCGGAAGGCAGGCAGGCAGGCAGGATTGCACGAGGCAGGCTTGCTGGCAAGCAGGCAGGCAGGCTCGCAGGCAGGTAGGCAGGAAGGTTCGCAGGCAGGCAGGCAAACAAGCTCGCAGGCTCGCAGGACAGGCAGGCAGGGCGCAGGAAGGTAGGCAGGCAGGCTCGCAGGTAGGCAGGCAGGCAGGCAGGCATCCAGGCTAGCAGGCTAGCAGGCAGGCAAACAAGCACGCAGGCTCGCAGGCAGGCAGGTAGGCCGCAGGTAGGCAGGCAGGCAGGCAGGCAGGAAGGCTAGCAGGCAGGCAGGCTCACAGGCAGGCAGGCAAGTAGGCAGGCGAGCAAGCTCGCAGGCTGGCAGGCAGGCAGGCAAGCAGGCAGGCAGGCAGGTAGACAGGCAGGCAGGCAGGAAGGCAGGCAGGCAGGCAGGCAAGCAAGCTCGCATGCTCGCAGGCAGGCAGGCCGCAGGCAGGAGGCAGGCAGGCAAGCAGTCAAGCAAGCTCACAGGCTCGTAGGCACGCAGGCATGCAGGCAGGCATGCAGGCAGGCAGGAAGTGTAGCAGGCAGGCAGGCAGGAAGTCTAGCAGGCAGGCAAGCAGGCTCGCAGGCAGGCAGGCAATTAGGCTAGCAAGCAAGCTTGCAGGCTGGCAGGCAGGCATGCAGGCATGCAGGCAGGCAGGCAGGTAGGCAGGCAGGCAGGCAGGCAGGAAGGCCGCAGGCAGGCAGGCAGGCAGGCAAGCAGGCAGGCAGCCAGGCTAGCAGGCTAGCAGGCAGGCAAGCAAACTCGCAGGCTAGCAGGCAGGCAGGCAAGCCGCAGGTAGGCAGGCAGGCAGGCAAGCAGGCAAGGAAGCTCGCAGGCTCGCAGGCAGGCAGAAAGACAAGCAGGAAGGCTAGCAGGCAGGCAGGCTCGCAGGCAGGCAGGCAAGTAGGCAGGCAAGCAAGCTCGCAGGCTCACAGGCAGGCAGGCAGGCAGGCTCACAGGCAGGTAGACAGGCAGGCAGGCAGGCAAGCAAGCTCGCAGGCTCGCAGGCAGGCAGGCACGCCGCAGGCAGGCAGGCAGGCAAGCAAGCTCGCAGCCTCGTAGGCACGCAGGCAGGTAGGCAGGCAGGCATGTATGCAGGCAGGCAGGAAGGCTAGCAGGCAGCCAGGCTCGCAGGCAGGCAGGCAGGCAAGCAAGCTCGCCGAATTGCAAGCAGGCAGGCAGGCAGGCAGGCAGCAATGGAGGCAGGTAGGCAGGGAGGCATGCTGGCAGGCAGGCAGGCAGGCAGGTAGGCAGGCAGGTAGGCAGGCAGGCTGGCAGGAAAGCTAGCAGGCAGGCAGGATTGCAGGCAGGCAGGCAAGCAGGAAGGCTAGCAGGCAGGCAGGTTCGCAGTCAGGCAGGCAGGCAGGCATGTAGGAAGGCAGGTAGGCAGGCAGGCAGGCAGGCAGGCAGGTCCTCAGGCAGGCAGGCAGGCAGGCAGGCAGGAAGGCCGCAGGCAGGCAGGCAGGCAGGCAAGTAGGCAAGCAAGCTCGCAGGCTCGCAGGCAGGCAAGCAGGCCGCAGGCAGGTAGGCAGGCAGGCAAGCAGGCAAGCAAGCTTGCAGGCTTGCAGGCAGGCAGGCAGGCTCGCAGGCAGAGAGGCAGGCAGGGAGGCAGCCAGGCTAGCAGGCTAGCAGGCAGGCAAGTAAGCTCGCAGGCTCGCAGGCAGGCAGGCAGGCCGCAGGCAGGCAGGCAAGCAGGCAAGCAAGCTCGCAGGCTCATAGGCACGCAGGCAGGCAGGCATGCAGGCATGTAGGCAGGCAGGCAGGCAGGCAGGCAGGAAGGCTAGCAGGCAGGCAGGCTCACAGGAGGCAGGCAAGTAAGCTGGCAAGCAAGCTTGCAGGCTGGCAGGCAGACAGGCAGGCAGGCAGGCATGCAGGCAGGCAGGCAGGTAGGCAGGCAGGCAGGCAGGCCCTCAGGCAGGTAGGCAGGCAGGCAGGCAGGCAGGAAGGCCGCAGGCAGGCAGGCAGGCAGGCAAGTAGGCAAGCAAGCTCGCAGGCTCGCAGGCAGGCAGGCAGGCCGCAGGCAGGTAGGCAGGCAGGCAAGCAGGCAAGCAAGCTTGCAGGCTCGCAGGCAGGCAGGCAGGCTCGCAGGCAGAGAGGCAGGCAGGGAGGCAGCCAGGCTAGCAGGCTAGCAGGCAGGCAAGTAAGCTCGCAGGCTCGCTGGCAGGTAGGCAAGCCACAGGTAGGCAGGCAGGCAGGCAGGAAAGTAGGCAAGCAAGCTCACAGGCTCGCAGGCAGGCAGGAAGGCTGCAGACAGGTAGGCAGGCAGGCAAGCAGGCAAGCAAGCTTGCAGGCTCGCAGGCAGGCAGGCAGGCTCGCAGGCAGGCAGGCAGGCAGGGAGGCAGCCAGGCTAGCAGGCTAGCAGGCAGGCAAGCAAGCTTGCAGGCTCGCAGGCAGGCAGGCAGGCTCGCAGGCAGGCAGGAAGGCAGGGAGGCAGCCAGGCTAGCAGGCTAGCAGGCAGGCAAGCAAGCTCGCAGGCTCGCAGGCAGGCTCGCAGGCAGGCTCGCAGGCAGGCAGGCAGGCAGGCAGGCAGGAAGGCTAGCAGGCAGGCAGGCTCGCAGGCAGGCAGGCAAGTAGGCAGGCAAGCAAGCTCGCAGGCTCACAGGCAGGGAGGCAGGCCGCAGGCAGGCAGGCAGGCAGGCAAGCAGGCAAGCAAGCTCGCAGGCTCACAGGCAGGCAGGCAAGCAAGCTTGCAGGCCCGCAGGCAGGCAGGCAGGAAGGCCGCAGGCAGGCAGGCAAGTAGGCAAGCAAGCTCGCAGGCTCGCAGGCAGGCAGGCAGGCCGCAGGCAGGTAGGCAGGCAGGCAAGCAGGCTAGCAGGCAGGCAAGCAAGCTCGCAGGCTCGCAGGCAGGCAGGCCGCAGGTAGGCAGGCAGGCAGGCAAGCAGGCAAGCAAGCTCGCAGGCTCGCAGGCAGGCAGGCAGGCAGGCAGGAAGGCTAGCAGGCAGGCAGGCTCGCAGGCAGGCAGGCAAGTAGGCAGGCAAGCAAGCTCGCAGGCTCACAGGCAGGCCGGCAGGCAGGCAAGCAAGCTCGCAGGCTCGCAGGCAGGCAGGCAGGCCGCAGGCAGGCAGGCATGCAGGCAAACAAGCTCGCAGGCTCGTAGGCACGCAGGCAGGCAGCCAGGCAGGCAGGCATGCATGCAGACAAACAGGTCGGCAGGCAGGCAGGCAGGCAGGATTGCACGAGGCAGGCTTGCTGGCAAGCAGGCAGGCAGGCTCGCAGGCAGGTAGGCAGGAAGGTTCGCAGGCAGGCAGGCAGGCAAACAAGCTCACAGGCTCGCAGGACAGGCAGGCAGGGCGCAGGAAGGTAGGCAGGCAGGCTCGCAGGTAGGCAGGCAGGCAGGCAGGCATCCAGGCTAGCAGGCTAGCAGGCAGGCAAACAAGCACGCAGGCTCGCAGGCAGGCAGGTAGGCCGCAGGTAGGCAGGCAGGCAGGCAGGCAGGAAGGCTAGCAGGCAGGCAGGCTCACAGGCAGGCAGGCAAGTAGGCAGGCGAGCAAGCTCGCAGGCTCGCAGGCAGGCAGGCAAGCAGGCAGGCAGGCAGGTAGACAGGCAGGCAGGCAGGAAGGCAGGCAGGCAGGCAGGCAAGCAAGCTCGCATGCTCGCAGGCAGGCAGGCCGCAGGCAGGAGGCAGGCAGGCAAGCAGTCAAGCAAGCTCACAGGCTCGTAGGCACGCAGGCATGCAGGCAGGCATGCAGGCAGGCAGGAAGTGTAGCAGGCAGGCAGGCAGGTAGGCAGACAGGCAGGCAGGCCCTCAGGCAGGCAGGCAGGCAGGCAGGCAGGCAGGAAGGCCGCAGGCAGGCAGGCAGGCAGGCAAGTAGGCAAGCAAGCTCGCAGGCTCGCAGGCAGGCAGGCAGGCCGCAGGCAGGTAGGCAGGCAGGCAAGCAGGCAAGCAAGCTTGCAGGCTCGCAGGCAGGCAGGCATGCTCGCAGGCAGGCAGCAGGGAGGCAGCCAGGTTAGCATGCTAGCAGGCAGGCAAGCAAGCTCGCAGGCTCGCAGGCAGGCAGGCAGGCCGCAGGTAGGCAGGCAGGCAGGCAAGCAGGCAAGCAAGCTCGCAGGCTCATAGCCATGCAGGCAGGCAGGCAGGCAGGCATGGAGGCAGGTAGGAAGGCAGGCAGGCTGGCAGGCAGGCAGGCTCGCAGGCAGGTAGCGAAGCTAGCAGGCAGGCAGGCAGGGAGGCAGCCAGGCATGCAGACAGACAGGTAGGCAGGCAGGCAGGCAGGCAGGCTTGTACCAGGCAGGCTCGCTGGCAAGCAGGCAGGCAGGCTCGCAGGCTGGTAAGCAGGAAGGTTCGCAGGCAGGCAGGCAGGCAAGCAAGCTCACAGGCTCACAGGCAGGGAGGCAGGCAGGCAGGCAGTCAGGTAGACCGGCAGGCAGGCAGGCCGCAGGCAGGCAGGCAGGCAGGCAAGCAGGCAAGCAAGCTCGCAGGCTCGTAGGCACGCAGGCAGGCAGGCAGGCAGGCAGTCATGCAGGCTGGTAATCAGGCAGGCAGGCAGGCAGGAAGGCTAGCAGGCAGGCAGGCTCACAGGCAGGCAGGCTAGTAGGCTGGCAAGCAAGCTTGCAGGCTGCTAGGCAGGAAGGCAGGCAGGCAGGCCCTCAGGCAGGCAGGCAGGCAGGCAGGCAGGAAGGCCGCAGGCAGGCAGGCAGGCAGGCAAGTAGGCAAGCAAGCTCGCAGGCTCACAGGCAGGCAGGCAGGCCGCAGGCAGGTAGGCAGGCAGGCAAGCAGGCTAGCAGGCAGGCAAGCAAGCTCGCAGGCTCGCAGGCAGGCAGGCCGCAGGTAGGCAGGCAGGCAGGCAAGCAGGCAAGCAAGCTCGCAGGCTCGCAGGCAGGCAGGCAGGCAGGCAGGAAGGCTAGCAGGCAGGCAGGCAAGTAGGCAGGCAAGCAAGCTCGCAGGCTCACAGGCAGGCCGGCAGGCAGGCAAGCAAGCTCGCAGGCTCGCAGGCAGGCAGGCAGGCCGCAGGCAGGCAGGCATGCAGGCAAACAAGCTCGCAGGCTCGTAGGCACGCAGGCAGGCAGCCAGGCAGGCAGGCATGCAGGCAGGTAGGCAGGCAGGCAGGCAGGCAGGCTCGCACCAGGCAGGGTTGTTGGCAGGCAGGCAGGCAGGCAGACAGGCTCGCAAGCAGGCAGCCAGGCTAGCAGGCAGGCAAGCAGGCAGGCAGGCAGGCATGCATGCAGACAAACAGGTCGGCAGGCAGGCAGGCAGGCAGGATTGCACGAGGCAGGCTTGCTGGCAAGCAGGCAGGCAGGCTCGCAGGCAGGTAGGCAGGAAGGTTCGCAGGCAGGCAGGCAGGCAAACAAGCTCGCAGGCTCGCAGGACAGGCAGGCAGGGCGCAGGAAGGTAGGCAGGCAGGCTCGCAGGTAGGCAGGCAGGCAGGCAGGCATCCAGGCTAGCAGGCTAGCAGGCAGGCAAACAAGCACGCAGGCTCGCAGGCAGGCAGGCAGGCCGCAGGTAGGCAGGCAGGCAGGCAGGCAGGAAGGCTAGCAGGCAGGCAGGCTCACAGGCAGGCAGGCAAGTAGGCAGGCGAGCAAGCTCGCAGGCTCGCAGGCAGGCAGGCAAGCAGGCAGGCAGGCAGGTAGACAGGCAGGCAGGCAGGAAGGCAGGCAGGCAGGCAGGCAAGCAAGCTCGCATGCTCGCAGGCAGGCAGGCCGCAGGCAGGAGGCAGGCAGGCAAGCAGTCAAGCAAGCTCGCAGGCTCGTAGGCACGCAGGCATGCAGGCAGGCAGGCAGGCAGGCAGGAAGTCTAGCAGGCAGGCAGGCAGGCAGGCAGGCAGGAAGTCTAGCAGGCAGGCAGGCAGGCTCGCAGGCAGGCAGGCAATTAGGTTGGCAAGTAAGCTTGCAGGCTGGCAGGCAGGCATGCAGGCATGCAGGCAGGCAGGCAGGTAGGCAGGCAGGCAGGCAGGCAGGCAGGAAGGCCGCAGGCAGGCAGGCAGGCAGGCAGCCAGGCTAGCAGGCTAGCAGGCAGGCAAGCAAACTCGCAGGCTAGCAGGCAGGCAGGCAAGCCGCAGGTAGGCAGGCAGGCAGGCAAGCAGACAAGGAAGCTCGCAGGCTCGCAGGCAGGCAGAAAGACAAGCAGGAAGGCTAGCAGGCAGGCAGGCTCGCAGGCAGGCAGGCAAGTAGGCAGGCAAGCAAGCTCGCAGGCTCACAGGCAGGCAGGCAGGCAGGCTCACAGGCAGGTAGACAGGCAGGCAGGCAGGCAAGCAAGCTCGCAGGCTCGCAGGCAGGCAGGCACGCCGCAGGCAGGCAGGCAGGCAAGCAAGCTCGCAGCCTCGTAGGCACTCAGGCAGGTAGGCAGGCAGGCATGTATGCAGGCAGGCAGGAAGGCTAGCAGGCAGCCAGGCTCGCAGGCAGGCAGGCAGGCAAACAAGCTCGCCGACTTGCAAGCAGGCAGGCAGGCAGGCAGGCAGGAATGCAGGCAGGTAGGCAGGGAGGCATGTTGGCAGGGAGGCATGCTGGCAGGCAGGCAGGCAGGCAGGTAGGCAGGCAGGCAGGCAGGCAGGCAGGTCCTCAGGCAGGCAGGCAGGCAGGCAGGCAGGAAGGCCGCAGGCAGGCAGGCAGGCAGGCAAGTAGGCAAGCAAGCTCGCAGGCTCGCAGGCAGGCAGGCAGGCCGCAGGCAGGTAGGCAGGCAGGCAAGCAAGCTTGCAGGCTTGCAGGCTTGCAGGCAGGCAGGCAGGCTCGCAGGCAGAGAGGCAGGCAGGGAGGCAGCCAGGCTAGCAGGCTAGCAGGCAGGCAAGTAAGCTCGCAGGCTCGCAGGCAGGCAGGCAGGCCGCAGGTAGGCAGGCAGGCAGGCAGGCAAGTAGGCAAGCAAGCTAAAGGCTCGCAGGTAGGCAGGAATGTCGCAGGCAGGCAGGCAGGCAGGCAAGTAGGCAAGCAAGCTCACAGGCTCGCAGGCAGGCAGGCAGGCCGCAGGCAGGCAGGCATGCAGGCAAACAAGCTCGCAGGCTCGTAGGCACGCAGGCAGGCAGCCAGGCAGGCAGGCATGCATGCAGACAAACAGGTCGGCAGGCAGGCAGGCAGGCAGGATTGCACGAGGCAGGCTTGCTGGCAAGCAGGCAGGCAGGCTCGCAGGCAGGTAGGCAGGAAGGTTCGCAGGCAGGCAGGCAGGCAAACAAGCTCACAGGCTCGCAGGACAGGCAGGCAGGGCGCAGGAAGGTAGGCAGGCAGGCTCGCAGGTAGGCAGGCAGGCAGGCAGGCATCCAGGCTAGCAGGCTAGCAGGCAGGCAAACAAGCACGCAGGCTCGCAGGCAGGCAGGCAGGCCGCAGGTAGGCAGGCAGGCAGGCAGGCAGGAAGGCTAGCAGGCAGGCAGGCTCACAGGCAGGCAGGCAAGTAGGCAGGCGAGCAAGCTCGCAGGCTCGCAGGCAGGCAGGCAAGCAGGCAGGCAGGCAGGTAGACAGGCAGGCAGGCAGGAAGGCAGGCAGGCAGGCAGGCAAGCAAGCTCGCATGCTCGCAGGCAGGCAGGCCGCAGGCAGGAGGCAGGCAGGCAAGCAGTCAAGCAAGCTCGCAGGCTCGTAGGCACGCAGGCATGCAGGCAGGCAGGCAGGCAGGCAGGAAGTCTAGCAGGCAGGCAGGCAGGCAGGCAGGCAGGAAGTCTAGCAGGCAGGCAGGCAGGCTCGCAGGCAGGCAGGCAATTAGGTTGGCAAGTAAGCTTGCAGGCTGGCAGGCAGGCATGCAGGCATGCAGGCAGGCAGGCAGGTAGGCAGGCAGGCAGGCAGGAAGGCCGCAGGCAGGCAGGCAGGCAGGCAAGCAGGCAAGCAAGCTTGCATGCTTGCAGGCAGGCAGGCAGGCAGGCAGCCAGGCTAGCAGGCTAGCAGGCAGGCAAGCAAACTCGCAGGCTAGCAGGCAGGCAGGCAAGCCGCAGGTAGGCAGGCAGGCAGGCAAGCAGACAAGGAAGCTCGCAGGCTCGCAGGCAGGCAGAAAGACAAGCAGGAAGGCTAGCAGGCAGGCAGGCTCGCAGGCAGGCAGGCAAGTAGGCAGGCAAGCAAGCTCGCAGGCTCACAGGCAGGCAGGCAGGCAGGCTCACAGGCAGGTAGACAGGCAGGCAGGCAGGCAAGCAAGCTCGCAGGCTCGCAGGCAGGCAGGCACGCCGCAGGCAGGCAGGCAGGCAAGCAAGCTCGCAGCCTCGTAGGCACTCAGGCAGGTAGGCAGGCAGGCATGTATGCAGGCAGGCAGGAAGGCTAGCAGGCAGCCAGGCTCGCAGGCAGGCAGGCAGGCAAACAAGCTCGCCGACTTGCAAGCAGGCAGGCAGGCAGGCAGGCAGGAATGCAGGCAGGTAGGCAGGGAGGCATGCTGGCAGGGAGGCATGCTGGCAGGCAGGCAGGCAGGCAGGTAGGCAGGCAGGCAGGCAGGCAGGCAGGTCCTCAGGCAGGCAGGCAGGCAGGCAGGCAGGAAGGCCGCAGGCAGGCAGGCAGGCAGGCAAGTAGGCAAGCAAGCTCGCAGGCTCGCAGGCAGGCAGGCAGGCCGCAGGCAGGTAGGCAGGCAGGCAAGCAAGCTTGCAGGCTTGCAGGCTTGCAGGCAGGCAGGCAGGCTCGCAGGCAGAGAGGCAGGCAGGGAGGCAGCCAGGCTAGCAGGCTAGCAGGCAGGCAAGTAAGCTCGCAGGCTCGCAGGCAGGCAGGCAGGCCGCAGGTAGGCAGGCAGGCAGGCAGGCAAGTAGGCAAGCAAGCTAAAGGCTCGCAGGTAGGCAGGAATGTCGCAGGCAGGCAGGCAGGCAGGCAAGTAGGCAAGCAAGCTCACAGGCTCGCAGGCAGGCAGGCAGGCCGCAGGCAGGCAGGCATGCAGGCAAACAAGCTCGCAGGCTCGTAGGCACGCAGGCAGGCAGCCAGGCAGGCAGGCATGCATGCAGACAAACAGGTCGGCAGGCAGGCAGGCAGGCAGGATTGCACGAGGCAGGCTTGCTGGCAAGCAGGCAGGCAGGCTCGCAGGCAGGTAGGCAGGAAGGTTCGCAGGCAGGCAGGCAGGCAAACAAGCTCACAGGCTCGCAGGACAGGCAGGCAGGGCGCAGGAAGGTAGGCAGGCAGGCTCGCAGGTAGGCAGGCAGGCAGGCAGGCATCCAGGCTAGCAGGCTAGCAGGCAGGCAAACAAGCACGCAGGCTCGCAGGCAGGCAGGTAGGCCGCAGGTAGGCAGGCAGGCAGGCAGGCAGGAAGGCTAGCAGGCAGGCAGGCTCACAGGCAGGCAGGCAAGTAGGCAGGCGAGCAAGCTCGCAGGCTCGCAGGCAGGCAGGCAAGCAGGCAGGCAGGCAGGTAGACAGGCAGGCAGGCAGGAAGGCAGGCAGGCAGGCAGGCAAGCAAGCTCGCATGCTCGCAGGCAGGCAGGCCGCAGGCAGGAGGCAGGCAGGCAAGCAGTCAAGCAAGCTCGCAGGCTCGTAGGCACGCAGGCATGCAGGCTGGCAGGCAGGCAGGCAGGAAGTCTAGCAGGCAGGCAGGCAGGCAGGCAGGCAGGAAGTCTAGCAGGCAGGCAGGCAGGCTCGCAGGCAGGCAGGCAATTAGGTTGGCAAGTAAGCTTGCAGGCTGGCAGGCAGGCATGCAGGCATGCAGGCAGGCAGGCAGGTAGGCAGGCAGGCAGGCAGGCAGGCAGGAAGGCCGCAGGCAGGCAGGCAGGCAGGCAAGCAGGCAAGCAAGCTTGCATGCTTGCAGGCAGGCAGGCAGGCAGGCAGCCAGGCTAGCAGGCTAGCAGGCAGGCAAGCAAACTCGCAGGCTAGCAGGCAGGCAGGCAAGCCGCAGGTAGGCAGGCAGGCAGGCAAGCAGACAAGGAAGCTCGCAGGCTCGCAGGCAGGCAGAAAGACAAGCAGGAAGGCTAGCAGGCAGGCAGGCTCGCAGGCAGGCAGGCAAGTAGGCAGGCAAGCAAGCTCGCAGGCTCACAGGCAGGCAGGCAGGCAGGCTCACAGGCAGGTAGACAGGCAGGCAGGCAGGCAAGCAAGCTCGCAGGCTCGCAGGCAGGCAGGCACGCCGCAGGCAGGCAGGCAGGCAAGCAAGCTCGCAGCCTCGTAGGCACTCAGGCAGGTAGGCAGGCAGGCATGTATGCAGGCAGGCAGGAAGGCTAGCAGGCAGCCAGGCTCGCAGGCAGGCAGGCAGGCAAACAAGCTCGCCGACTTGCAAGCAGGCAGGCAGGCAGGCAGGCAGGAATGCAGGCAGGTAGGCAGGGAGGCATGCTGGCAGGGAGGCATGCTGGCAGGCAGGCAGGCAGGCAGGTAGGCAGGCAGGCAGGCAGGCAGGCAGGTCCTCAGGCAGGCAGGCAGGCAGGCAGGCAGGAAGGCCGCAGGCAGGCAGGCAGGCAGGCAAGTAGGCAAGCAAGCTCGCAGGCTCGCAGGCAGGCAGGCAGGCCGCAGGCAGGTAGGCAGGCAGGCAAGCAAGCTTGCAGGCTTGCAGGCTTGCAGGCAGGCAGGCAGGCTCGCAGGCAGAGAGGCAGGCAGGGAGGCAGCCAGGCTAGCAGGCTAGCAGGCAGGCAAGTAAGCTCGCAGGCTCGCAGGCAGGCAGGCAGGCCGCAGGTAGGCAGGCAGGCAGGCAGGCAAGTAGGCAAGCAAGCTAAAGGCTCGCAGGTAGGCAGGAATGTCGCAGGCAGGCAGGCAGGCAGGCAAGTAGGCAAGCAAGCTCACAGGCTCGCAGGCAGGCAGGCAGGCCGCAGGCAGGCAGGCATGCAGGCAAACAAGCTCGCAGGCTCGTAGGCACGCAGGCAGGCAGCCAGGCAGGCAGGCATGCATGCAGACAAACAGGTTGGCAGGCAGGCAGGCAGGCAGGATTGCACGAGGCAGGCTTGCTGGCAAGCAGGCAGGCAGGCTCGCAGGCAGGTAGGCAGGAAGGTTCGCAGGCAGGCAGGCAGGCAAACAAGCTCACAGGCTCGCAGGACAGGCAGGCAGGGCGCAGGAAGGTAGGCAGGCAGGCTCGCAGGTAGGCAGGCAGGCAGGCAGGCATCCAGGCTAGCAGGCTAGCAGGCAGGCAAACAAGCACGCAGGCTCGCAGGCAGGCAGGTAGGCCGCAGGTAGGCAGGCAGGCAGGCAGGCAGGAAGGCTAGCAGGCAGGCAGGCTCACAGGCAGGCAGGCAAGTAGGCAGGCGAGCAAGCTCGCAGGATCGCAGGCAGGCAGGCAAGCAGGCAGGCAGGCAGGTAGACAGGCAGGCAGGCAGGAAGGCAGGCAGGCAGGCAGGCAAGCAAGCTCGCATGCTCGCAGGCAGGCAGGCCGCAGGCAGGAGGCAGGCAGGCAAGCAGTCAAGCAAGCTCGCAGGCTCGTAGGCACGCAGGCATGCAGGCTGGCAGGCAGGCAGGCAGGAAGTCTAGCAGGCAGGCAGGCAGGCAGGCAGGCAGGAAGTCTAGCAGGCAGGCAAGCAGGCTCGCAGGCAGGCAGGCAATTAGGCAGGCAGGCAGGCTCACAGGCAGGCAGGCAGGCAGGGAGGCAGCCAGGCTAGCAGGCTAGCAGGCAGGCAAGCAAGCTTGCAGGCTCGCAGGCAGGCAGGCAGGCTCACAGGCAGGCAGGAAGGCAGGGAGGCAGCCAGGCTAGCAGGCTAGCAGGCAGGCAAGCAAGCTCGCAGGCTCGCAGGCAGGCAGGCAGGCAGGCAGGCAGGAAGGCTAGCAGGCAGGCAGGCTCGCAGGCAGGCAGGCAAGTAGGCAGGCAAGCAAGCTCGCAGGCTCACAGGCAGGGAGGCAGGCCGCAGGCAGGCAGGCAGGCAGGCAAGCAGGCAAGCAAGCTCGCAGGCTCACAGGCAGGCAGGCAAGCAAGCTTGCAGGCCCGCAGGCAGGCAGGAAGGCCACAGGCAGGGTGGTAGGCAGGCAAGCAGGCAAGCACGCTCGCAGGCTCGTAGGCACGCAGGCAGGCAGGCAGGCAGGCATGCAGGCAGGTAGGCAGGCAGGCTCGCACCAGGCAGGCTTGTTGGCAGGCAGGCAGGCAGGCAGGCAGGCTCGCAAGCAGGCAGGCAGGCAGGCAGGCAGGCAAGCAAGCTCGCAGGCTCGCAGGCAGGCAGGCAGGCCGCAGGCAGGCAGGCAAGCAGGCAAGCAAGCTCGCAGGCTCGTAGGCACGCAGGCAGGCAGGCAGGCAGGCAGGCATGCAGGCATGTAGGCAGGCAGGCAGGCAGGCAGGCAGGAAGGCTAGCAGGCAGGCAGGCTCACAGGAGGCAGGCAAATAAGCTGGCAAGCAAGCTTGCAGGCTGGCAGGCAGACAGGCACGCAGGCAGGCAGGCAGGCAGGAAGGCCTCAGGCAGGCAGGCAGGCAGGCAGGCCACAGGCAGGCTGGCAGGCAGGCATGCAGGCATGTAGGCAGGCAGGCAGGCAGGCAGGAAGGCTAGCAGGCAGGCAGGCTCACAGGCAGGCAGGCAAGTAAGCTGGCAAGCAAGCTTGCAGGCTGGCAGGCAGGCAGGCAGGCAGGCAGGCATGCAGGCAGGCAGGCAGGTAGGCAGACAGGCAGGCAGGCCCTCAGGCAGGCAGGCAGGCAGGCAGGCAGGCAGGAAGGCCGCAGGCAGGCAGGCAGGCAGGCAAGTAGGCAAGCAAGCTCGCAGGCTCGCAGGCAGGCAGGCAGGCCGCAGGCAGGTAGGCAGGCAGGCAAGCAGGCAAGCAAGCTTGCAGGCTCGCAGGCAGGCAGGCAGGCTCGCAGGCAGGCAGGCAGGGAGGCAGCCAGGTTAGCATGCTAGCAGGCAGGCAAGCAAGCTCACAGGCTCGCAGGCAGGCAGGCAGGCCGCAGGTAGGCAGGCAGGCAGGCAAGCAGGCAAGCAAGCTCGCAGGCTCATAGCCATGCAGGCAGGCAGGCAGGCAGGCATGGAGGCAGGTAGGAAGGCAGGCAGGCTGGCAGGTAGGCAGGCTCGCAGGCAGGTAGCGAGGCTAGCAGGCAGGCAGGCAGGGAGGCAGCCAGGCATGCAGACAGACAGGTAGGCAGGCAGGCAGGCAGGCAGGCTTGTACCAGGCAGGCTCGCTGGCAAGCAGGCAGGCAGGCTCGCAGGCTGGTAAGCAGGAAGGTTCGCAGGCAGGCAGGCAGGCAAGCAAGCTCACAGGCTCACAGGCAGGGAGGCAGGCAGGCAGGTAGACCGGCAGGCAGGCAGGCCGCAGGCAGGCAGGCAGGCAGGCAGGCAAGCAGGCAAGCAAGCTCGCAGGCTCGTAGGCACGCAGGCAGGCAGGCAGGCAGGCAGTCATGCAGGCTGGTAATCAGGCAGGCAGGCAGGCAGGAAGGCTAGCAGGCAGGCAGGCTCACAGGCAGGCAGGCTAGTAGGCTGGCAAGCAAGCTTGCAGGCTGCCAGGCAGGAAGGCAGGCAGGCAGGCCCTCAGGCAGGCAGGCAGGCAGGCAGGCAGGAAGGCCACAGGCAGGCAGGCAGGCAGGCAAGTAGGCAAGCAAGCTCGCAGGCTCACAGGCAGGCAGGCAGGCCGCAGGCAGGTAGGCAGGCAGGCAAGCAGGCTAGCAGGCAGGCAAGCAAGCTCGCAGGCTCGCAGGCAGGCAGGCCGCAGGTAGGCAGGCAGGCAGGCAAGCAGGCAAGCAGGCAGGCATTCTCGCAGGCAGGCTGGCAGGCAGGCAGTCATTTTCACAGGCAGGCAGGCAGACATTCTCGCAGGCAGGTATTCTCGCAGGCAGGCAGGCAGGCAGGCATTCTCGCAGGAAGACATTCTCGCAGGCAGGCAGGCAGGCATTCTCACAGGCATTCAGACAGGCAGGCATTCTCCAAGGCATTCTCACAGGCAGACATTCTCGCAGCCAGGCAGGCAGGCAGGCAGGCATTCTCGCAGGCAGACAGGCAGGCAGGCATTCTCACAGGCAGACATTCTCGCAGGCAGGCAGGCAGGCAGGCATTCTCGCTGGCAGGCAGGCAGGCAGGCAGGCATTCTCGCTGGCAGGCAGGCAGGCATTCTCGCAGGCAGGCAGCCAGTCATTCTCGCAGGCAGGCAGCAGGCATTCTCGCAGGCAGACATTCTCGCAGGCAGGCAGCAGGCATTCTTACAGGCAGTCAGGCAGGCAGGCATTCTCGAAGGCATTCTTGCAGGCAGACATTTTCGCAGGGAGGCAGCCAGTCATTCTCGCAGGCAGGCAGACAGGCATTCTTGCAGGCAGGCATTGTCGCAGGCAGGCAGGCATTCTCACAGGCAGGCAAGCAGGCATTCTCGCTGGTAGGCAGGCAAGCAGGTAGGCATTCTCGCTGGCAGGCAGGCAGGCAGGCAGGCATTCTCGCAGGTAGGCAGGCAGGCATTCTCACAGGCAGGCAGGCAGGCATTCTTGCAGGCAGGCATTCTCGCAGGCAAGCAGGTAGGCATTCTCGCTGGCAGGCAGGCAGGCAGGCAGGCATTCTCGCAGGCAGGCAGGCAGTCATTTTCACAGACAGGCCGGCAGACATTCTCGCAAGCAGGCAGGCAGGCAGGCAGGCTTACAGGCAGGCAGGCAGGCAGGCCGGCATTCTCGCAGGCAGGCAGGCAGACAGGCATGCATTCTCGCAGGCAGGCAGGCAGGCAGGCAGTTATTTTCACAGGCAGGCAGGCAGACATTCTCGCAGGCAGGAATTCTCGCAGGCAGGCAGGCAGGCATTCTCACAGGCAGGCAGGCAGGCAGGCAGGCAGAAATTCTCGCTGGCAGGCAGGCAGGCAGGCAGGCAAGCAGGCAGGCATTCTCGCAGGCAGGCTGGCAGGCAGGCAGTCATTTTCACAGGCAGGCAGGCAGACATTCTCGCAGGCAGGTATTCTCGCAGGCAGGCAGGCAGGCAGGCAACCAGGCATTCTCGCACGAAGGCAGGCATTCTCGAAGGCAGGCAGGCAGGCAGGCAGAATTTTTCGCAGGAAGGCAGTCAGGCAGGCATTCTCACAGGCAGCCAGGCAGGCAGGCATTCTCGAAGGCAGGCAGACAGGCATTCTTGCAGGCAGGCATTCTCGCAGGCAGGCAGGCAGGCAGGCATTTTCGCAGGCAAGCAGACAGGCAGGCAGGCTGTCAGGCCGGCATTCTCGCAGGCAGGCAGCCAGGCAGGCATGCATTCTCGCAGGCAGGCTTGCAGGCAGGCAGTCATTCTCACAGGCAGGCAGGCAGGCATTCTCGCAGGCAGGCAGGCAGGCAGGCAGGCAGGCATTCTCACAGGCAGGCAGGCATTCTCGCAGGCATGCAGGCAGTCATTTACGCACGCAGGCATTCTCGCAGGCAGGCGGGCTGCCAGGCATTCTCGCAGGCAGGCAGGCAGGCAGGCAGGCAGTCTCGCAGGCTGGCATTCTCGCAGGCAGGCATTCTCGCAGGCAGGCATACTCGCAGGCAGGCATTCTCGCAGGCAGGCTGGCATTCTTGCAGACAAGCGGGCAGACAGGCAATCTCACAGGCAGGCAGGCAGGGAGGCATTCTCGCATTCAAGCAGGCAGGCATTCTTGTAGGCAGGCAGGCAGGCAGGCAGTCAGGCATTTTCACAGACAGGCAGGCAGGCAGGCATTCTCGCAGGCAGGCAGGCAGGCAGGCATTCTCGAAGGCAGGCAGCCAGGCATTCTCGCAGGCAGGCATTGTCGCAGGCAGGCGCACAGGCAGGCATTCTCGCAAGCAGTCATTCTCGCAGGCAGCCAGGCAGGCATTCTCGCTGGTAGGCAGGCATTCTCCAGGCAGGCAGGCAGGCAGGCAGGCATTCTCACAGGCAGGCAGGTAGGCATTCTCACAGGTAGGCAGGTAGGCATTCTCGCAGTCAGGCACGCAGGAGGGCAGGCATTCACGCAGGCAGGCAGGCAGGCAGGCATGCATTCTCGCAGGGAGGCAGGCAGGCATTCTCGCAGGCAGGCAAGCAGGCAGGCATCTCGAAGGCATTCTCGCAGGCAGACATTCTCACAGGGAGGCAGTCAGGCATTCTCGCAGGAAGGCAGGCAGGCATTCTCGCAGGCAGGCAGGCAGGCAGGCAGGAAGGCAGGCATTCTCGCAGGCAGGCAGGCAGGCAGGCATTCTTGCAGGCAGGCAGGCAGGCAGGCAGGCATTCTCGCAGGAAGACATTCTCGCAGGCAGGCAGGCAGGCATTCTCACAGGCATTCAGACAGGCAGGCATTCTCCAAGGCATTCTCACAGGCAGACATTCTCACAGCCAGGCAGGCAGGCAGGCAGGCAGGCATTCTCGCAGGAAGGCAGGCAGGCAGGCATTCTCGAAGGTAGGCAGGCAGGCAGGCATTCTCACAAGCAGACATTCTCGCAGGCAGGCAGGCATTCTCGAAGGCAGGCAGGCAGGCAGGCATTGTCGCAGGCAGGCATTGTCGCAGGCAGGCGCACAGGCAGGCATTCTCGCAGGCAGGCAGGCAGGCAGGCAGGCAGGCAGGCAGGCAGGCAGTTATTTTCACAGGCAGGCAGGCAGACATTCTCGCAGGCAGGAATTCTCGCAGGCAGGCAGGCAGGCATTCTCACAGGCAGGCAGGCAGGCAGGCAGGCAGAAATTCTCGCTGGCAGGCAGGCAGGCAGGCAGGCAAGCAGGCAGGCATTCTCGCAGGCAGGCTGGCAGGCAGGCAGTCATTTTCACAGGCAGGCAGGCAGACATTCTCGCAGGCAGGTATTCTCGCAGGCAGGCAGGCAGGCAGGCAACCAGGCATTCTCGCACGAAGGCAGGCATTCTCGAAGGCAGGCAGGCAGGCAGGCAGAATTTTTCGCAGGAAGGCAGTCAGGCAGGCATTCTCACAGGCAGCCAGGCAGGCAGGCATTCTCGAAGGCAGGCAGACAGGCATTCTTGCAGGCAGGCATTCTCGCAGGCAGGCAGGCAGGCAGGCATTTTCGCAGGCAAGCAGACAGGCAGGCAGGCTGTCAGGCCGGCATTCTCGCAGGCAGGCAGCCAGGCAGGCATGCATTCTCGCAGGCAGGCTTGCAGGCAGGCAGTCATTCTCACAGGCAGGCAGGCAGGCATTCTCGCAGGCAGGCAGGCAGGCAGGCAGGCAGGCATTCTCACAGGCAGGCAGGCATTCTCGCAGGCATGCAGGCAGTCATTTTCGCACGCAGGCATTCTCGCAGGCAGGCGGGCTGCCAGGCATTCTCGCAGGCAGGCAGGCAGGCAGGCAGGCAGTCTCGCAGGCTGGCATTCTCGCAGGCAGGCATTCTCGCAGGCAGGCATTCTCGCAGGCAGGCATTCTCGCAGGCAGGCTGGCATTCTTGCAGTCAAGCGGGCAGACAGGCAATCTCACAGGCAGGCAGGCAGGGAGGCATTCTCGCAGTCAAGCAGGCAGGCATTCTTGTAGGCAGGCAGGCAGGCAGGCAGTCAGGCATTTTCACAGACAGGCAGGCAGGCAGGCAGGCATTCTCGCAGGCAGGCAGGCAGGCAGGCATTCTCGAAGGCAGGCAGCCAGGCATTCTCGCAGGCAGGCATTGTCGCAGGCAGGCGCACAGGCAGGCATTCTCGCAAGCAGTCATTCTCGCAGGCAGCCAGGCAGGCATTCTCGCTGGTAGGCAGGCATTCTCCAGGCAGGCAGGCAGGCAGGCATTCTCACAGGCAGGCAGGTAGGCATTCTCACAGGTAGGCAGGTAGGCATTCTCGCAGTCAGGCACGCAGGATGGCAGGCATTCACGCAGGCAGGCAGGCAGGCAGGCATGCATTCTCGCAGGTAGGCAGGCAGGCATTCTCGCAGGCAGGCAAGCAGGCAGGCATCTCGAAGGCATTCTCGCAGGCAGACATTCTCACAGGGAGGCAGGCAGGCATTCTCGCAGGAAGGCAGGCAGGCATTCTCGCAGGCAGGCAGGCAGGCAGGCAGGAAGGCAGGCATTCTCGCAGGCAGGCAGGCAGGCAGGCATTCTTGCAGGCAGGCAGGCAGGCAGGCATTCTCGCAGGAAGACATTCTCGCAGGCAGGCAGGCAGGCATTCTCACAGGCATTCAGACAGGCAGGCATTCTCCAAGGCATTCTCACAGGCAGACATTCTCGCAGCCAGGCAGGCAGGCAGCCAGGCAGGCATTCTCGCAGGCAGACAGGCAGGCAGGCATTCTCACAGGCAGACATTCTCGCAGGCAGGCAGGCAGGCAGGCATTCTCGCTGGCAGGCAGGCAGGCAGGCAGGCATTCTCGCTGGCAGGCAGGCAGGCATTCTCGCAGGCAGGCAGCCAGTCATTCTCGCAGGCAGGCAGCAGGCATTCTCGCAGGCAGACATTCTCGCAGGCAGGCAGCAGGCATTCTTACAGGCAGTCAGGCAGGCAGGCATTCTCGAAGGCATTCTCGCAGGCAGACATTTTCGCAGGGAGGCAGCCAGTCATTCTCGCAGGCAGGCAGACAGGCATTCTTGCAGGCAGGCATTGTCGCAGGCAGGCAGGCATTCTCACAGGCAGGCAAGCAGGCATTCTCGCTGGTAGGCAGGCAAGCAGGTAGGCATTCTCGCTGGCAGGCAGGCAGGCAGGCAGGCATTCTCGCAGGTAGGCAGGCAGGCATTCTCACAGGCAGGCAGGCAGGCATTCTTGCAGGCAGGCATTCTCGCAGGCAAGCAGGTAGGCATTCTCGCTGGCAGGCAGGCAGGCAGGCAGGCATTCTCGCAGGCAGGCAGGCAGTCATTTTCACAGACAGGCAGGCAGACATTCTCGCAAGCAGGCAGGCAGGCAGGCAGGCATTTTCGCAGGCAGGCTTACAGGCAGGCAGGCAGGCAGGCCGGCATTCTCGCAGGCAGGCAGGCAGACAGGCATGCATTCTCGCAGGCAGGCAGGCAGGCAGGCAGTTATTTTCACAGGCAGGCATGCAGACATTCTCGCAGGCAGGAATTCTCGCAGGCAGGCAGGCAGGCATTCTCACAGGCAGGCAGGCAGGCAGGCAGGCAGAAATTCTCGCTGGCAGGCAGGCAGGCATGCAGGCAAGCAGGCAGGCATTCTCGCAGGCAGGCTGGCAGGCAGGCAGTCATTTTCACAGGCAGGCAGGCAGACATTCTCGCAGGCAGGTATTCTCGCAGGCAGGCAGGCAGGCAGGCAACCAGGCATTCTCGCACGAAGGCAGGCATTCTCGAAGGCAGGCAGGCAGGCAGGCAGAATTTTTCGCAGGAAGGCAGTCAGGCAGGCATTCTCACAGGCAGCCAGGCAGGCAGGCATTCTCGAAGGCAGGCAGACAGGCATTCTTGCAGGCAGGCATTCTCGCAGGCAGGCAGGCAGGCAGGCATTTTCGCAGGCAAGCAGACAGGCAGGCAGGCTGTCAGGCCGGCATTCTCGCAGGCAGGCAGCCAGGCAGGCATGCATTCTCGCAGGCAGGCTTGCAGGCAGGCAGTCATTCTCACAGGCAGGCAGGCAGGCATTCTCGCAGGCAGGCAGGCAGGCAGGCAGGCAGGCATTCTCACAGGCAGGCAGGCATTCTCGCAGGCATGCAGGCAGTCATTTACGCACGCAGGCATTCTCGCAGGCAGGCGGGCTGCCAGGCATTCTCGCAGGCAGGCAGGCAGGCAGGCAGGCAGTCTCGCAGGCTGGCATTCTCGCAGGCAGGCATTCTCGCAGGCAGGCATACTCGCAGGCAGGCATTCTCGCAGGCAGGCTGGCATTCTTGCAGACAAGCGGGCAGACAGGCAATCTCACAGGCAGGCAGGCAGGGAGGCATTCTCGCAGTCAAGCAGGCAGGCATTCTTGTAGGCAGGCAGGCAGGCAGGCAGTCAGGCATTTTCACAGACAGGCAGGCAGGCAGGCATTCTCGCAGGCAGGCAGGCAGGCAGGCATTCTCGAAGGCAGGCAGCCAGGCATTCTCGCAGGCAGGCATTGTCGCAGGCAGGCGCACAGGCAGGCATTCTCGCAAGCAGTCATTCTCGCAGGCAGCCAGGCAGGCATTCTCGCTGGTAGGCAGGCATTCTCCAGGCAGGCAGGCAGGCAGGCAGGCATTCTCACAGGCAGGCAGGTAGGCATTCTCACAGGTAGGCAGGTAGGCATTCTCGCAGTCAGGCACGCAGGAGGGCAGGCATTCACGCAGGCAGGCAGGCAGGCAGGCATG
Source organism: Tenrec ecaudatus (assembly GCF_050624435.1). Lineage (NCBI taxonomy): Eukaryota > Metazoa > Chordata > Mammalia > Afrosoricida > Tenrecidae > Tenrec > Tenrec ecaudatus. Next base: position 652,705 of record NW_027457634.1, on the reverse strand, counting down.
CATTCTCGCAGGGAGGCAGGCAGGCATTCTCGCAGGCAGGCAAGCAGGCAGGCATCTCGAAGGCATTCTCGCAGGCAGACATTCTCACAGGGAGGCAGGCAGGCATTCTCGCAGGAAGGCAGGCAGGCATTCTCGCAGGCAGGCAGGCAGGCAGGCAGGAAGGCAGGCATTCTCGCAGGCAGGCAGGCAGGCAGGCATTCTTGCAGGCAGGCAGGCAGGCAGGCAGGCATTCTCGCAGGAAGACATTCTCGCAGGCAGGCAGGCAGGCATTCTCACAGGCATTCAGACAGGCAGGCATTCTCCAAGCATTCTCACAGGCAGACATTCTCGCAGCCAGGCAGGCAGGCAGGCAGGCAGGCATTCTCGCAGGAAGGCAGGCAGGCAGGCATTCTCGAAGGTAGGCAGGCAGGCAGGCATTCTCACAAGCAGACATTCTCGCAGGCAGGCAGGCATTCTCGAAGGCAGGCAGGCAGGCAGGCATTGTCGCAGGCAGGCATTGTCGCAGGCAGGCGCACAGGCAGGCATTCTCGCAGGCAGGCAGGCAGGCAGGCAGGCAGGCAGTCAGGCTGGCATTCTCGCAGGCAGGCAGGCACGCAGGCAGGCAGGCATGCATTCTCGCAGGCAGGCTGGCAGGCAGGCAGTCATTCCCACAGGCAGGCAGACAGGCATTCTCGCAGGCAGGCAGACAGGCATTCTTGCAGGCAGGCATTGTCGCAGGCAGGCAGGCATTCTCACAGGCAGGCAAGCAGGCATTCTCGCTGGTAGGCAGGCAAGCAGGTAGGCATTCTCGCTGGCAGGCAGGCAGGCAGGCAGGCATTCTCGCCGGTAGGCAGGCAGGCATTCTCACAGGCAGGCAGGCAGGCATTCTTGCAGGCAGGCATTCTCGCAGGCAAGCAGGTAGGCATTCTCGCTGGCAGGCAGGCAGGCAGGCAGGCATTCTCACAGGCAGGCAGGCAGTCATTTTCACAGACAGGCAGGCAGACATTCTCGCAAGCAGGCAGGCAGGCAGGCAGGCATTTTCGCAGGCAGGCTTACAGGCAGGCAGGCCGGCATTCTCGCAGGCAGGCAGGCAGACAGGCATGCATTCTCGCAGGCAGGCTGGCAGGCAGGCAGTTATTTTCACAGGCAGGCAGGCAGACATTCTCGCAGGCAGGAATTCTCGCAGGCAGGCAGGCAGGCATTGTCACAGGCAGGCAGGCAGGCAGAAATTCTCGCTGGCAGGCAGGCAGGCAAGCAGGCAGGCATTCTCGCAGGCAGGCTGGCAGGCAGGCAGTCATTTTCACAGGCAGGCAGGCAGACATTCTCGCAGGCAGGTATTCTCGCAGGCAGGCAGGCAGGCAGGCAACCAGGCATTCTCGCACGAAGGCAGGCATTCTCGAAGGCAGGCAGGCAGGCAGGCAGAATTTTTCGCAGGAAGGCAGTCAGGCAGGCATTCTCACAGGCAGCCAGGCAGGCAGGCATTCTCGAAGGCAGGCAGACAGGCATTCTTGCAGGCAGGCATTCTCGCAGGCAGGCAGGCAGGCAGGCAGGCATTTTCGCAGGCAAGCAGACAGGCAGGGAGGCTGTCAGGCCGGCATTCTCGCAGGCAGGCAGGCAGGCAGGCAGGCAGGCAGGCAGGCATGCATTCTCGCAGGAAGGCTGGCAGGCAGGCAGTCATTCTCACAGGCAGGCAGGCAGGCATTCTCGCAGGCAGGCAGGCAGGCAGGCATTCTTGCAGGCAGGCAGCCAGTCATTCTCGCAGGCAGGCAGACAGGCATTCTCGCAGGCAGGCATTCTCGCAGGCAGGCATTCTCGCAGGCAGGCATTCTCGCAGGCAGGCTGGCATTCTTGCAGACAAGCGGGCAGACAGGCAATCTCACAGGCAGGCAGGCAGGGAGGCATTCTCGCAGTCAAGCAGGCAGGCATTCTTGTAGGCAGGCAGGCAGGCAGGCAGTCAGGCATTTTCACAGACAGGCAGGCAGGCAGGCATTCTCGCAGGCAGGCAGGCAGGCAGGCATTCTCGAAGGCAGGCAGCCAGGCATTCTCGCAGGCAGGCATTGTCGCAGGCAGGCGCACAGGCAGGCATTCTCGCAAGCAGTCATTCTCGCAGGCAGCCAGGCAGGCATTCTCGCTGGTAGGCAGGCATTCTCCAGGCAGGCAGGCAGGCAGGCAGGCATTCTCACAGGCAGGCAGGTAGGCATTCTCACAGGTAGGCAGGTAGGCATTCTCGCAGTCAGGCACGCAGGAGGGCAGGCATTCACGCAGGCAGGCAGGCAGGCAGGCATGCATTCTCGCAGGGAGGCAGGCAGGCATTCTCGCAGGCAGGCAAGCAGGCAGGCATCTCGAAGGCATTCTCGCAGGCAGACATTCTCACAGGGAGGCAGGCAGGCATTCTCGCAGGAAGGCAGGCAGGCATTCTCGCAGGCAGGCAGGCAGGCAGGCAGGCAGGCAGGCATTCTCACAGGCAGGCAGGCATTCTCGCAGGCATGCAGGCAGTCATTTACGCACGCAGGCATTCTCGCAGGCAGGCGGGCTGCCAGGCATTCTCGCAGGCAGGCAGGCAGGCAGGCAGGCAGTCTCGCAGGCTGGCATTCTCGCAGGCAGGCATTCTCGCAGGCAGGCATACTCGCAGGCAGGCATTCTCGCAGGCAGGCTGGCATTCTTGCAGACAAGCGGGCAGACAGGCAATCTCACAGGCAGGCAGGCAGGGAGGCATTCTCGCAGTCAAGCAGGCAGGCATTCTTGTAGGCAGGCAGGCAGGCAGGCAGTCAGGCATTTTCACAGACAGGCAGGCAGGCAGGCATTCTCGCAGGCAGGCAGGCAGGCAGGCATTCTCGAAGGCAGGCAGCCAGGCATTCTCGCAGGCAGGCATTGTCGCAGGCAGGCGCACAGGCAGGCATTCTCGCAAGCAGTCATTCTCGCAGGCAGCCAGGCAGGCATTCTCGCTGGTAGGCAGGCATTCTCCAGGCAGGCAGGCAGGCAGGCAGGCATTCTCACAGGCAGGCAGGTAGGCATTCTCACAGGTAGGCAGGTAGGCATTCTCGCAGTCAGGCACGCAGGAGGGCAGGCATTCACGCAGGCAGGCAGGCAGGCAGGCATGCATTCTCGCAGGGAGGCAGGCAGGCATTCTCGCAGGCAGGCAAGCAGGCAGGCATCTCGAAGGCATTCTCGCAGGCAGACATTCTCACAGGGAGGCAGGCAGGCATTCTCGCAGGAAGGCAGGCAGGCATTCTCGCAGGCAGGCAGGCAGGCAGGCAGGAAGGCAGGCATTCTCGCAGGCAGGCAGGCAGGCAGGCATTCTTGCAGGCAGGCAGGCAGGCAGGCAGGCATTCTCGCAGGAAGACATTCTCGCAGGCAGGCAGGCAGGCATTCTCACAGGCATTCAGAGAGGCAGGCATTCTCCAAGGCATTCTCACAGGCAGACATTCTCGCAGCCAGGCAGGCAGGCAGGCAGGCAGGCATTCTCGCAGGAAGGCAGGCAGGCAGGCATTCTCGAAGGTAGGCAGGCAGGCAGGCATTCTCACAAGCAGACATTCTCGCAGGCAGGCAGGCATTCTCGAAGGCAGGCAGGCAGGCAGGCATTGTCGCAGGCAGGCATTGTCGCAGGCAGGCGCACAGGCAGGCATTCTCGCAGGCAGGCAGGCAGGCAGGCAGGCAGGCAGGCAGTCAGGCTGGCATTCTCGCAGGCAGGCAGGCACGCAGGCAGGCAGGCATGCATTCTCGCAGGCAGGCTGGCAGGCAGGCAGTCATTCTCACAGGCAGGCAGACAGGCATTCTCGCAGGCAGGAAGACAGGCATTCTTGCAGGCAGGCATTGTCGCAGGCAGGCAGGCATTCTCACAGGCAGGCAAGCAGGCATTCTCGCTGGTAGGCAGGCAAGCAGGTAGGCATTCTCGCTGGCAGGCAGGCAGGCAGGCAGGCATTCTCGCCGGTAGGCAGGCAGGCATTCTCACAGGCAGGCAGGCAGGCATTCTTGCAGGCAGGCATTCTCGCAGGCAAGCAGGTAGGCATTCTCGCTGGCAGGCAGGCAGGCAGGCAGGCATTCTCACAGGCAGGCAGGCAGTCATTTTCACAGACAGGCAGGCAGACATTCTCGCAAGCAGGCAGGCAGGCAGGCATTTTCGCAGGCAGGCTTACAGGCAGGCAGGCCGGCATTCTCGCAGGCAGGCAGGCAGACAGGCATGCATTCTCGCAGGCAGGCTGGCAGGCAGGCAGTTATTTTCACAGGCAGGCAGGCAGACATTCTCGCAGGCAGGAATTCTCGCAGGCAGGCAGGCAGGCATTGTCACAGGCAGGCAGGCAGGCAGAAATTCTCGCTGGCAGGCAGGCAGGCAAGCAGGCAGGCATTCTCGCAGGCAGGCTGGCAGGCAGGCAGTCATTTTCACAGGCAGGCAGGCAGACATTCTCGCAGGCAGGTATTCTCGCAGGCAGGCAGGCAGGCAGGCAACCAGGCATTCTCGCACGAAGGCAGGCATTCTCGAAGGCAGGCAGGCAGGCAGAATTTTTCGCAGGAAGGCAGTCAGGCAGGCATTCTCACAGGCAGCCAGGCAGGCAGGCATTCTCGAAGGCAGGCAGACAGGCATTCTTGCAGGCAGGCATTCTCGCAGGCAGGCAGGCAGGCAGGCATTTTCGCAGGCAAGCAGACAGGCAGGCAGGCTGTCAGGCCGGCATTCTCGCAGGCAGGCAGGCAGGCAGGCAGGCAGGCAGGCATGCATTCTCGCAGGAAGGCTGGCAGGCAGGCAGGCAGTCATTCTCACAGGCAGGCAGGCAGGCATTCTCGCAGGCAGGCAGGCAGGCAGGCATTCTTGCAGGCAGGCAGCCAGTCATTCTCGCAGGCAGGCAGACAGGCATTCTTGCAGGCAGGCATTGTCGCAGGCAGGCAGGCATTCTCACAGGCAGGCAAGGAGGCATTCTCGCTGGTAGGCAGGCAGGCATTCTCGAAGGCAGGCAGGCAGAATTTCTCGCAGGAAGGCAGGCAGACAGGCATTCTTGCAGGCAGGCAGGCAGGCAGGCATTCTCGCAGGCAGACAGGCAGGCAGGCATTCTCACAGGCAGTCATTCTCGCAGGCAGGCAGGCAGGCAGGCATTCTCGCTGGCAGGCAGGCAGGCAGGTAGGCATTCTCGCTGGCAGGCAGGCAGGCATTCTCGCAGGCAGGCAGCCAGTCATTCTCGCAGGCAGGCAGCAGGCATTCTCGCAGGCAGACATTCTCGCAGGCAGGCAGCAGGCATTCTTACAGGCAGTCAGGCAGGCAGGCATTCTCGAAGGCATTCTCGCAGGCAGACATTTTCGCAGGGAGGCAGACAGGCATTCTCGCAGGAAGGCAGGCAGGCATTCTTGCAGGCAGGCAGGCAGGCATTCTCGCAGGCAGGCAGGCAGGCAGGCATTCTCGCAGACAGACATTCTCGCAGGCAGGCATTCTCACAGGCATTCAGGCAGGCAGGCATTCTCCAAGGCATTCTCACAGGCAGACATTCTCGCAGCCAGGCAGGCAGGCAGGCAGGCAGGCATTCTCGCAGGAAGGCAGGCAGGCAGGCATTCTCGAAGGTAGGCAGGCAGGCAGGCATTCTCGCAGGCAAACATTTCGCAGGCAGGCAGGCAGGCAGGCAGGCATTGTCGCAGGCAGGCATTGTCGCAGGCAGGCGCACAGGCAGGCATTCTCGCTGGCAGGCAGGCAGGCAGGCAGGCAGGCATTCTCGCAGGCAGGCTGGCAGGAAGGCAGTCATTCTCACAGGCAGGCAGGCAGGCATTCTCGCAGGCAGGCAGGAAGGCAGGCATTCTTGCAGGCAGGCAGCCAGTCATTCTCGCAGGCAGGCAGACAGGCATTCTTGCAGGCAGGCATTGTCGCAGGCAGGCAGGCATTCTCACAGGCAGGCAAGCAGGCATTCTCGCTGGTAGGCAGGCAAGCAGGTAGGCATTCTCGCTGGCAGGCAGGCAGGCAGGCAGGCATTCTCGCCGGTAGGCAGGCAGGCATTCTCACAGGCAGGCAGTCAGGCATTCTTGCAGGCAGGCATTCTCGCAGGCAAGCAGGTAGGCATTCTCGCTGGCAGGCAGGCAGGCAGGCAGGCAGGCATTCTCGCAGGCAGGCAGACAGTCATTTTCACAGACAGGCCGGCAGACATTCTCGCAAGCAGGCAGGCAGGCAGGCAGGCATTTTCGCAGGCAGGCTTACAGGCAGGCAGGCAGGCAGGCCGGCATTCTCGCAGGCAGGCAGGCAGACAGGCATGCATTCTCGCAGGCAGGCAGGCAGGCAGGCAGTTATTTTCACAGGCAGGCAGGCAGACATTCTCGCAGGCAGGAATTCTCGCAGGCAGGCATTTTCACAGGCAGGCAGGCAGGCAGGCAGGCAGAAATTCTCGCTGGCAGGCAGGCAGGCAGGCAGGAAAGCAGGCAGGCATTCTCGCAGGCAGGCTGGCAGGCAGGCAGTCATTTTCACAGGCAGGCAGGCAGACATTCTCGCAGGCAGGTATTCTCGCAGGCAGGCAGGCAGGCAGGCAACCAGGCATTCTCGCACGAAGGCAGGCATTCTCGAAGGCAGGCAGGCAGGCAGGCAGAATTTTTCGCAGGAAGGCAGTCAGGCAGGCATTCTCACAGGCAGCCAGGCAGGCAGGCATTCTCGAAGGCAGGCAGACAGGCATTCTTGCAGGCAGGCATTCTCGCAGGCAGGCAGGCAGGCAGGCATTTTCGCAGGCAAGCAGACAGGCAGGCAGGCTGTCAGGCTGGCATTCTCGCAGGCAGGCAGCCAGGCAGGCATGCATTCTCGCAGGCAGGCTTGCAGGCAGGCAGTCATTCTCACAGGCAGGCAGGCAGGCATTCTCGCAGGCAGGCAGGCAGGCAGGCAGGCAGGCAGGCATTCTCACAGGCAGGCAGGCATTCTCGCAGGCATGCAGGCAGTCATTTTCGCACGCAGGCATTCTCGCAGGCAGGCAGGCAGGCAGGCAGTCTCGCAGGCTGGCATTCTCGCAGGCAGGCATTCTCGCAGGCAGGCATTCTCGCAGGCAGGCATTCTCGCAGGCAGGCTGGCATTCTTGCAGACAAGCGGGCAGACAGGCAATCTCACAGGCAGGCAGGCAGGGAGGCATTCTCGCAGTCAAGCAGGCAGGCATTCTTGTAGGCAGGCAGGCAGGCAGGCAGTCAGGCATTTTCACAGACAGGCAGGCAGGCAGGCAGGCATTGTCGCAGGCAGGCAGGCAGGCAGGCATTCTCGAAGGCAGGCAGCCAGGCATTCTCGCAGGCAGGCATTGTCGCAGGCAGGCGCACAGGCAGGCATTCTCGCAAGCAGTCATTCTCGCAGGCAGCCAGGCAGGCATTCTCGCTGGTAGGCAGGCATTCTCCAGGCAGGCAGGCAGGCAGGCAGGCATTCTCACAGGCAGGCAGGTAGGCATTCTCACAGGTAGGCAGGTAGGCATTCTCGCAGTCAGGCACGCAGGATGGCAGGCATTCACGCAGGCAGGCAGGCAGGCAGGCATGCATTCTCGCAGGTAGGCAGGCAGGCATTCTCGCAGGCAGGCAAGCAGGCAGGCATCTCGAAGGCAGCCAGGCAGGCAGGCCTTCTCGCAGGCAGGCAGCCAGGCATTCTCGCAGGCAGGCATTGTCGCAGGCAGGCGCACAGGCAGGCATTCTCGCAGGCAGGCATTCTCGCAGGCAGGCAAGCAGGCATTCTCGCTGGTAGGCAGGCAAGCAGGTAGGCATTCTCGCTGGCAGGCAGGCAGGCAGGCATTTTTGCAGGCAGGCAGACAGGCAGGCATTCTCGTAGGCAGGCAGGCAGGCATTCTCGCAGGCAGGCATTCTCGCAGGCAGGCATTCTCGCAGGCAGGCAGGCAGGATGGCAGGCATTCTCGCAGGCAGGCATTCTCGCAGATAGGCAGGCAGGATGGCAGGCATTCACGCAGGCGGCAGGCAGGCAGGCATGCAGGCAGGCATTGTCGCAGGCAGGCAGGCAGGCATTCTCACAGGCAGGCAAGCAGGCATTCTCGCTGGTAGGCAGGCAAGCAGGTAGGCATTCTCGCTGGCAGGCAGGCAGGCAGGCAGGCATTCTCGCAGGTAGGTAGGCAGGCATTCTCACAGGCAGGCAGGCAGGCATTCTTGCAGGCAGGCATTCTCGCAGGCAAGCAGGTAGGCATTCTCGCTGGCAGGCAGGCAGGCAGGCAGGCATTCTCGCAGGCAGGCAGGCAGTCATTTTCACAGACAGGCAGGCAGACATTCTCGCAAGCAGGCAGGCAGGCAGGCAGGCAGGCATTTTCGCAGGCAGGCTTACAGGCAGGCAGGCAGGCAGGCCGGCATTCTCACAGGCAGGCAGGCAGACAGGCATGCATTCTCGCAGGCAGGCTGGCAGGCAGGCAGTTGTTTTCACAGGCAGGCAGACATTCTCACAGGCAGGAATTCTCGCAGGCAGGCAGGCATTCTCACAGGCAGGCAGGCAGGCAGAAATTCTCGCAGGCAGGCAGGCAGGCAGGCAAGCAGGCAGGCATTCTCGCAGGCAGGCTGGAAGGCAGGCAGTCATTTTCACAGGCAGGCAGGCAGACATTCTCGCAGGCAGGAATTCTCGCAGGCAGGCAGGCAGGCAGGCAGGCAACCAGGCATTCTCGCACGAAGGCAGGCATTCTCGAAGGCAGGCAGGCAGGCAGAATTTTTCGCAGGAAGGCAGTCAGGCAGGCATTCTCACAGGCAGTCAGGCAGGCAGGCATTCTCGAAGGCAGGCAGGCAGGCATTTTCGCAGGCAAGCAGACAGGCAGGCAGGCTGTCAGGCCGGCATTCTCGCAGGCAGGCAGCCAGGCAGGCATGCATTCTCGCAGGCAGGCTTGCAGGCAGGCAGTCATTCTCACAGGCAGGCAGGCAGGCAGGCAGGCATTTTTGCAGGCAGGCAGACAGGCTGGCATTCTCGTAGGCAGGCAGGCAGGCATTCTCGCAGGCAGGCATTCTCGCAGGCAGGCATTCTCGCAGGCAGGCATTCTCGCAGGCAGGCAGGCAGGATGGCAGGCATTCTCGCAGGCAGGCATTCTCGCAGATAGGCAGGCAGGATGGCAGGCATTCACGCAGGCGGCAGGCAGGCAGGCATGCAGGCAGGCATTCTCGCTGGCAGGCAGGCAGGCAGGCATTCTCGCAGGGAGGCAGGCATTCTCGAAGGCAGGCAGGCAGGCAGGCAGAATTTTTCGCAGGAAGGTAGTCAGGCAGGCATTCTCACAGGCAGCCAGGCAGGCAGGCATTCTCGAAGGCAGGCAGACAGGCATTCTTGCAGGCAGGCATTCTCGCAGGCAGGCAGGCATTTTCGCAGGCAAACAGACAGGCAGGCAGGCTGTCAGGCCGGCATTCTCGCAGGCAGGCAGCCAGGCAGGCATGCATTCTCGCAGGCAGGCTTGCAGGCAGGCAGTCATTCTCACAGGCAGGCAGGCAGGCATTCTCGCAGGCAGGCAGGCAGGCAGGCAGGCAGGCAGGCATTCTCACAGGCAGGCAGGCATTCTCGCAGGCATGCAGGCAGTCATTTTCGCACGCAGGCATTCTCGCAGGCAGGCGGGCTGCCAGGCATTCTCGCAGGCAGGCAGGCAGGCAGGCAGGCAGTCTCGCAGGCTGGCATTCTCGCAGGCAGGCATTCTCGCAGGCAGGCATTCTCGCAGGCAGGCATTCTCGCAGGCAGGCTGGCATTCTTGCAGACAAGCGGGCAGACAGGCAATCTCACAGGCAGGCAGGCAGGGAGGCATTCTCGCAGTCAAGCAGGCAGGCATTCTTGTAGGCAGGCAGGCAGGCAGGCAGTCAGGCATTTTCACAGACAGGCAGGCAGGCAGGCAGGCATTCTCGCAGGCAGGCAGGCAGGCAGGCATTCTCGAAGGCAGGCAGCCAGGCATTCTCGCAGGCAGGCATTGTCGCAGGCAGGCGCACAGGCAGGCATTCTCGCAAGCAGTCATTCTCGCAGGCAGCCAGGCAGGCATTCTCGCTGGTAGGCAGGCATTCTCCAGGCAGGCAGGCAGGCAGGCAGGCATTCTCACAGGCAGGCAGGTAGGCATTCTCACAGGTAGGCAGGTAGGCATTCTCGCAGTCAGGCACGCAGGATGGCAGGCATTCACGCAGGCAGGCAGGCAGGCAGGCATGCATTCTCGCAGGTAGGCAGGCAGGCATTCTCGCAGGCAGGCAAGCAGGCAGGCATCTCGAAGGCAGCCAGGCAGGCAGGCCTTCTCGCAGGCAGGCAGCCAGGCATTCTCGCAGGCAGGCATTGTCGCAGGCAGGCGCACAGGCAGGCATTCTCGCAGGCAGGCATTCTCGCAGGCAGGCAAGCAGGCATTCTCGCTGGTAGGCAGGCAAGCAGGTAGGCATTCTCGCTGGCAGGCAGGCAGGCAGGCAGGCAGGCATTTTTGCAGGCAGGCAGACATGCAGGCATTCTCGTAGGCAGGCAGTCAGGCATTCTCGCAGGCAGGCATTCTCGCAGGCAGGCATTCTCGCAGGCAGGCAGGCAGGATGGCAGGCATTCTCGCAGGCAGGCATTCTCGCAGATAGGCAGGCAGGATGGCAGGCATTCACGCAGGCGGCAGGCAGGCAGGCATGCAGGCAGGCATTGTCGCAGGCAGGCAGGCATTCTCACAGGCAGGCAAGCAGGCATTCTCGCTGGTAGGCAAGCAAGCAGGTAGGCATTCTCGCTGGCAGGCAGGCAGGCAGGCAGGCATTCTCGCAGGTAGGTAGGCAGGCATTCTCACAGGCAGGCAGGCAGGCATTCTTGCAGGCAGGCATTCTCGCAGGCAAGCAGGTAGGCATTCTCGCTGGCAGGCAGGCAGGCATTCTCGCAGGCAGGCAGGCAGTCATTTTCACAGACAGGCAGGCAGACATTCTCGCAAGCAGGCAGGCAGGCAGGCAGGCATTTTCGCAGGCAGGCTTACAGGCAGGCAGGCAGGCAGGCCGGCATTCTCACAGGCAGGCAGGCAGACAGGCATGCATTCTCGCAGGCAGGCTGGCAGGCAGGCAGTTGTTTTCACAGGCAGGCAGACATTCTCACAGGCAGGAATTCTCGCAGGCAGGCAGGCATTCTCACAGGCAGGCAGGCAGGCAGAAATTCTCGCAGGCAGGCAGGCAGGCAGGCAAGCAGGCAGGCATTCTCGCAGGCAGGCTGGAAGGCAGGCAGTCATTTTCACAGGCAGGCAGGCAGACATTCTCGCAGGCAGGAATTCTCGCAGGCAGGCAGGCAGGCAGGCAGGCAACCAGGCATTCTCGCACGAAGGCAGGCATTCTCGAAGGCAGGCAGGCAGGCAGAATTTTTCGCAGGAAGGCAGTCAGGCAGGCATTCTCACAGGCAGTCAGGCAGGCAGGCATTCTCGAAGGCAGGCAGACAGGCATTCTTGCAGGCAGGCATTCTCGCAGGCAGGCAGGCAGGCAGGCATTTTCGCAGGCAAGCAGACAGGCAGGCAGGCTGTCAGGCCGGCATTCTCGCAGGCAGGCAGCCAGGCAGGCATGCATTCTCGCAGGCAGGCTTGCAGGCAGGCAGTCATTCTCACAGGCAGGCAGGCAGGCAGGCATTTTTGCAGGCAGGCAGACAGGCTGGCATTCTCGTAGGCAGGCAGGCAGGCATTCTCGCAGGCAGGCATTCTCGCAGGCAGGCATTCTCGCAGGCAGGCAGGCAGGATGGCAGGCATTCTCGCAGGCAGGCATTCTCGCAGATAGGCAGGCAGGATGGCAGGCATTCACGCAGGCGGCAGGCAGGCAGGCATGCAGGCAGGCATTCTCGCTGGCAGGCAGGCAGGCAGGCATTCTCCCAGGGAGGCAGGCAGGCAGGCAGGCATTCTCGAAGGCAGGCAGTAAGGCAGGCATTCTTGCAGGCAGGCAGCCAGTCATTCTCGCAGGCAGGCAGCAGGCATTCTCGCAAGCAGACATTCTCACAGGAAGGCAGGCAGGCATTCTCACAGGGAGTCAGGCAGGCAGGCATTCTCGAAGGCATTCTCACAGGCAGACATTTTCGCAGGGAGGCAGGCAGGCATTCTCGCAGGCAGGCAGGCAGGCAGGCAGGCAGGCAGGCAGGCAGGCAGGCATTCTCGCAGGCAGGCAGGCAGGCAGGCAGGCAGGCAGGCATTCTCGCAGGCAGGCAGGCAGGCAGGCATTCTCACAGGCAGGCAGGCAGGCATTCTCACAGGCAGGCAGGCAGACACGCATGCAGGCAGGCAGGCATTCTAGCAGGCAGACAGGCAACAGGCAGGAAGGCATTCTCGCAGTCACGCAGGCAGGCAGCCCGGCAGGCCAGCAGGCATTTTCGCATGTAGGCATTCTTGCAGGCAGGCATTCTAGCGGGCAGGTAGGCAGGCATTCTCGCAGGCAGGCAGGCATTCTAGGAGGCAGGCAGGCAGACATACATGCAGGCAGGCAGGCATTCTCGCAGGCAGACAGGCAGGTAGGCAGGCAGGCATTCTGGCAGGCAGGCAGGCAGGCAGGAGTTCAAGTAGGCAGGCAGGCAGGCAGGCATTCTCGCAGGCAGGCAGGCAGGCATTCTCGCAGGCAGGCAGGCAGGCAGGCATTCTCACAGGCAGGCAGGCAGGCATTCTCGCAGGCAAGCAGGCAGGCAGGCAGGCATTTTCGCAGGCAGGCAGGCAGGCAGGCAGGCAGGCATTCTCGCAGGCAGGCAGGCAGGCATTCTCGCAGGCAGGCAGGCAGGCAGGCAGGCATTCTCAAAGGCAGGCAGGCAGGCAGGCATTCTCGCAGGCAGGCATTGTCGCAGGCAGGCGCACAGGCTGGCATTCTCGCAGGCAGGCATTCTCCCAGGCAGGCAAGCAGGCATTCTCGCTGGTAGGCAGGTAAGCAGGTAGGCATTCTCGCTAGCAGGCAGGCAGGCAGGCAGGCATTTTCGCAGGCTGGCTGATAGGCAGGCAGGCAGGCCGGCATTCTCGCAGGCAGGAAGGCAGGCAGGCAGGCATGTATTCTCACAGGCAGGCTGGCAGGCAGGCAGTCATTTTAACAGGCAGGCAGGCAGACATTCTCGCAGGCAGGCAGCCAGGCATTCTTGCAGGCAGGCATGCAGTCATTCTCACAGGCAGGCAGGAAGGCATTCTCGCAGGCAAGCATTGTTGCAGGAAGGGACGCATGAATTTTCAGAGGCAGGCATTCTCGCAGACAGGCAGGCAGACATTCTCGCAGGCAGGCTGGCAGGCACGCAGGCAGGCATACTCGCAGGCAGGCAGGCATTCTCCAGGCAGGCAGGCAGGCAGGCATTCTCACAGGCAGGCAGGTAGGCATTCTCACAGGTAGGCAGGGAGGCATTCTCGCAGTCAGGCAGGCAGGATGGCAGGCATTCTCGGAGGCAGGCAGGCAGGCATTCTTGCAGGCAGACATTCTCGCAGGCAGGCAGGCAGGCATTCTCACAGGCATTCAGGCAGGCAGGCATTCTCCAAGGCATTCTCACAGGCAGACATTCTCGCAGCCAGGCAGGCAGGCAGGCAGGCATTCTCGCAGGTAGACATTCTCACAGGCAGGCAGGTAGGCATTCTCACAGGTAGGCAGGTAGGCATTCTCGCAGTCAGGCAGGCAGGATGGCAGGCATTCTCGGAGGCAGGCAGGCAGGCATTCTCGCAGGCAGACATTCTCGCAGGCAGGCAGCCAGGCATTCTCACAGGCATTCAGGCAGGCAGGCATTCTCCAAGGCATTCTCACAGGCAGACATTCTCGCAGGCAGACATTCTCGCAGCAAGGCAGGCAGGCAGTCAGGCAGGCATTCTCTCAGGCAGGCTGGCAGGCAGGCATTCTCGAAGGTAGGCAGGCAGGCAGGCATTCTGGCAGGCAGGCAGCCAGGCATTCTCTCAGGCATTCATTGTCGCAGGCAGGCGCACAGGCAGGCATTCTCGCAGGCAGGCAGGCAGGCAGGCAGTCAGGCAGCCATTCTCGCAGGCAGGCAGCAGGCATTCTCGTAGGCAGATATTCTCGCAGGCAGGCAGCAGGCATTCTTACAGGCAGTCAGCCAGGCAGGCATTCTCGAAGGCATTCTCGCAGGCAGACATTCTCGCAGGGAGGCAGTTAGGCATTCTCGCAGGCAGGCAGGCAGACAGGCATTCTCGCAGCCAGGCAGGCAGGCATTCTCGCAGGCAGGCAGGCAGGCAGGCAGGCAGGCATTCTCGCAGGCAGGCAGGCAGTCAGGCATTCTCGCAGGCAGACATTCTCGCAGGCAGGCAGGCAGGCATTCTCACAGGCATTCAGGCAGGCAGGCATTCTCCAAGGCATTCTCACAGGCAGACATTCTTGCAGCCAGGCAGGCAGGCAGGCAGGCATTCTCGCATGTAGACATTCTCACAGGCAGGCAGGTAGGCATTCTCACAAGTAGGCAGGTAGGCATTCTCGCAGTCAGGCAGGCAGGATGGCAGGCATTCTCGGAGGCAGGATGGCAGGCATTCTCGGAGGCAGGCAGGCAGGCATTCTCGCAGGCAGACATTCTCGCAGGCAGGCAGCCAGGCATTCTCACAGGCATTCAGGCAGGCAGGCATTCTCCAAGGCATTCTCACAGGCAGACATTCTCGCAGGCAGACATTCTCGCAGCCAGGCAGGCAGGCAGGCAGGCAGGCATTCTCGCAGGCCGGCTGGCAGGCAGGCATTCTCGAAGGCAGGCAGGCAGGCAGGCATTCTCGCAGGCAGGCAGCCAGGCATTCTCGCAGGCATTCATTGTCGCAGGCAGGCGCACAGGCAGGCATTCTCGCAGGCAGGCAGGCAGGCAGGCAGTCAGGCCGCCATTCTCGCAGGCAGGCAGGCAGGCAGGCAGGCAGTCTTTCTCGCAGGCAGGCAGGCAGGCAGGCAGTCATTCTCACAGGCAGGCAGACAGGCAGGCATTCTCGCAGGCAGGCAGGCAGGCATTCTTGCAGGCAGGCAGCCAGTCATTCTCGCAGGCAGGCAGCAGGCATTCTCGCAAGCAGACATTCTCGCAGGAAGGCAGGCAGGCATTCTCACAGGCAGGCAGGCAGGCAAGCATTCTCGAAGGCATTCTCACAGGCAGACATTTTCGCAGGCAGGCAGGCAGGCATTCTCGCAGGCAGGCAGGCAGGCATTCTCGCAGGCATGCAGGCAGGCAGGCAGGCATTCTCGCAGGCAGGCAGTCAGGCAGGCATTCTCGCAGGCAGGCAGGCAGGCATTCTCACAGGCAGTCAGGCAGACACGCATGCAGGCAGGCAGGCATTCTAGCAGGCAGACAGGCAACAGGCAGGAAGGCATTCTCGCAGTCACGCAGGCAGGCAGCCCGGCAGGCCAGCAGGCATTTTCGCAGGTAGGCATTCTTGCAGGCAGGCATTCTAGCGGGCAGGCAGGCAGGCATTCTCGCAGGCAGATAGGCAGGCAGGCAGGCAGGCATTCTGGCAGGCAGGCAGGCAGGCAGGAATTCAAGTAGGCAGGCAGGCAGGCAGGCATTCTCGCAGGCAGGCAGGCAGTCATTCTCGCAGGCAGGCAGGCAGGCAGGCAGGCATTCTCACAGGCAGGCAGGCAGGCATTCTCGCAGGCAAGCAGGCAGGCAGGCAGGCATTTTCGCAGGCAGGCAGGCATTCTCGCAGGCAGGCAGGCAGGCATTCTCGCAGGCAGGCAGGCAGGCAGGCAGACATTCTCGCAGGCAGGCAGGCAGGCATTCTCGCAGGCAGGCAGGCAGGGAGGCAGGCAGGCTCTCAGGCAGGCGGGGAGGCATTCTCACAGGCAGGCAGGTAGGCAGGCAGGCAGGCACGCATTCTCGCAGGCAGGCAGGCAGGCATTCTCAAAGGTAGCCAGGCAGGCATTCTCGCAAGCAGGCATGCAGGCAGGCATTCTCGCTCGCAGGCAGGCAGGCAGGCATTCTCACAGGCAGGCAAGCATTCTCGCAGGCAGGCATTCTCACAGGCAAGCATTCTCGCAGGCAGGCAGGCCGGCAGGCAGGCAGGCAGGCACTCTCGCAGGCAGGTAGGCAGGCAAGCAGGCAGGCAGGCATTCTCGCAGGCAGACAGGCAGGCATTCTCGCAGGCAGACAGGCAGACATTCTCTGGTGGTGCCTGAAAATTCTCACTGACCTTCGCTAAATGCATAGGTTTCCTGGCTGTCCCGCGCAGGCCCTGCAAGAGAAACTGGTGATACCTGGTTAAGCCCTCGGTGCCTTACTGGGAGTTTGTGTCCCACAGTATTCATGGAGTGGCAAAAAGAGTTTCTCTCCAGTGGGGAGTGCCCGCTGGCTGACCATCAGGTCTATTGACTGCTTTCTGGGCCTCTCTCTGGAAGGGCTCCCGTTCCCCTGTTGTGAACAGCACCTGGAGAAGTGGCTGGCACTTGTCTGAGGTGGGCTGATGCATGTGGAAAAGCTTGTCTAGCAAAGAAATCAGTTCTTGTGGTTTGTCAGACCAGGGGGTTTTGTTTATTCCAATTATGCAATCCCTGGAAAAAAAGGGGACCTACACCCAAAAAGGGACTCGGGGGGTTTCCCCAGGTGTTGGGGCTGCTTGCCTTAAGCAGAGAATGCTGCTGCCCAGTGATCCTTCTGGGGGGTAGAGAGGACATGCCAGCCCTAGTGCACGTGCTGGGGGGTGACTTTAAAAGGGGTGGTATTTCTCTCTCACAGGCCCCCTGTGAACTGATAGGCAGACAGTGGTCACAATGGGTTTTAATCCAGCTCTCCCGCTTCCCGAGTCCTCCAGCAAAGTGGGATAAAGACGACGGGGATGGGGAGGGGAGGGGAGGGACGGCCTCCACCTTGGTGGCTTTAGGAACTTGGACCAGTTGTCTTTCCAGTTCATGCCATGTTTCCTGAAATCTTGGGGAAAAGAAAACATTCTGTTGTGGGAGGGAGTAAGTCTTTTATATATGCTGGCTTATTAGTGACACTGTCAAGTCATACATCAATTTTATTTATTTTTTCCCTAACCCTAACCATAACCCTAACCCTAAAACAAGCCCTAGCCCTAGCCCTAGCCATAGTCTCTAAGCCCTAGCCCCTAAGCCCTAGCCCCAAAGCCATTGCCCCTAAGCCCTTGCCCTTGTCCCTACACCATTGTCCATGGCCCTAATTCCTTGCCCTTGCCCCTAAGCCCTTGCCCATGGCCCTAATCCCTTGCCCTTGCCCCTAAGACCTTGCCCTTGCCCTAAACCCTTGCCCTTGCCCCTAAACCCTTGCTCTTGCCACTAAGCCCTTGCCCTTGGCCCTAAGCCTTTGACCTTGCCCCTAAGCCCTTGCCCTTGTCCTGAAGCCCTTGCACTTGCCCCGAAGCCCTTGCCCTTGCCCCGAAGCCCTTGCCCTTACCCCTAAACCCTTACCTTGCCCCTAAGCCCTTGACCTTGCCCCTAAGCCCTTGCCCCTGCCCCTGCCCCTAAGCCCTTGCCCCTGCACCTGCCCCTAAGTCCTTGCCCCTGCCACTAAGCCCTTGCCCCTGCACCTCAACCCTTGCACCTGCCCAAGCCCCAAAATGCTTGCCCCTAAACCCTTGCCCCCAAACCCTTGCCCGTAAGCCCTTGCCCTTACCCCTAAGCCCTTGCCCTTACCCCTAAGCCATTGCCCTTGTCCCAAAGCCCTTGCCCTTGCCCCTAAGCCTTGGCCCTTGCCCCTAAACACTTGCTTTGCCCCTAAGCCCTTGCCCTTGCCCCTAAGCCCTTGCCCTTGCCCCTAAGCCCTTGCCCTTGCCCCTAAGCCCTTGTCCTTGCCCCTAAGCTTTTTCCCTTGCCCCTAAGCCCTTGTCCCTGCCCCTGCCCCTAAACCCTTGCCCCTGCCCCTCAACCCTTGCACCTGCCCCAGCCCTTAAACACTTGCCCCCAAAACCTTGCCCCTGGCCCTGCCCCTAAACCCTTGCCCTAATGCCTTGCCCTTGCCCCTAAACCCTTGCCCTTGCCCCTAAGTCCTTGCCCTTACCCCTAAGCCCTTGCTCTTGCCCCTAAGAGGTTGCCCTTGTCCTTAAGCCCTTGCACTTGCCCCTAAGCCCTTGCCGTTGCTCCTAAGCTCTTTCCCTTGCACCTGAACCCTTGCCCTTGACATTAAGCCCATGTCCTTGACCCTATTCCTTGCCCTTGACCCTTAACCCTTAACCCTAATCCCTTGCCCTTGACCCTAAAGACTTACCCTTGCTCCTAAGCCCTTGCCCCTGCCCCTAAACCCTTGCCCCTGCCCCTAAACCCTTGCCCCTGCCCGTAAGCCCTTGCCCCTGCCCCTGCCTCTACCCCTAAACCCCTTCCCCTGCCTCTAAACCATTGCCCCTACCCCTACCCCTAAACCCCTGAACCTGCACCTCCACCTAAGCCCTTGGCCCTGCCCTTGCCCCTAAACCCTTGCCCTTGCCCCTGCCCTTAAACACTTGCCCCTTAACCCTTGCCCCTAAGCCCTTGCCCTTGAACCTAAGCCCTTGCCCTTGCCCCTAAGCTTTTGCCCAACCCCTAAGCCCTTGCCCCTGCCCCTAATCCCTTGTCCCTGTCCCTGCCCCTAAGCCCTTGCCCCTGCCCCTGCCCCTAAGCCCTTGCCCCTGCTCTTGCCCCTAATGCATTCCCCTTGCCCTAGCCCCTAAGCTCTTGCCCTTGCCCCTAAGGCCTTGCCCTTGCCATTAAGTCCTTTCCCTTTCCTCTAAGCCCTTGCCTTTGCCCCTAAGCCCTTGCCCTTGCCCCTAACCCCTTCCCTTGCCCCTCAGCCCTTGCCCTTGCCCCTAATCCCTTGCACTTGCCCCTAGGCCCTTGACCCTGCCCCTAAGCCCATGCCCCTCCACCTGCACCTGCCCCTAAGCCCTTGCCTTTGCACCTGCCCCTAAGTCCTTGTCCCTGCCACTGCCCCTAAGCCCTTGTCCCTTCCCCTGCCCCTAAGCCCTTGCCCCTGACCCTACACCTAAACCCCTGCCCCTGACCCTAAGCGCTTGCCCCTGTCCCTACCCCTAAACCCCTGCCCCTGCCTCCCCCTATGCCCTTGGCCCTGCCCTTGCCCCTTAACCCTTGCCCTTGCCCTGTCCCTAAACACTTGCCCCTTAACCCTTGCCCCTAAGCCCTTGCACTTAACCCTAAGCCCTTGCCCTGGGCCCTAAGCCTTTGCCCCACCCCTAAGCCCTTGCCCCTGCCCCTAATCCCTTGCCCCTGCCCCTGCCCCTAAGCCATTGCCCCTGCCCTTGCCCTTAAACCATTGCCCTTGCCCTTGCCCCTAAGCCCTTGACCTTGACCCTAAGCCCTTGCCAGTCCCCCTAAGCCCTTGCCCTTGCCCCTAATCCCTTGCCCTTGTCACTAAGCCCTTTCCCTTGCCCCTAAGACCTTGCCCTTGCCCTTAAGCGCTTGCCCTTGCCCCTAAGCCCTTTCCTGTGCCCCTCAGCCCTTGCACTTGCCCCTAAGCCCTTTCCCTTGCCCCTAAGCCCTTGCCCTTGGCCTTGCCCCTAAGCCCTTTCCCTTACCCCTATGCCCTTGACCCTAAGCTCTTGCCCTTGACCATAAGCCCTTGTCCTTGACCCTAAGCCCTTGCCATTGCCCCTAAGCACTTGCCACTGGCACTGCCCATAAGCCCTTGTCCCTGGCCCTGCCCCTAAGCCCTTGCCCTTCCCCCTGCCCCGAAGCTCTTTCCCCTGCCCCTAGGCCCTTGCCCCTGCCCCAAGCCCTTGCCCCTGCCCCTGCCCCTAAGCTCTTGCCGCTGTCCCTGCCCCTAAGCTCTTGCACCTGCCCTTGCCCCTAATGCCTTGCCCTTGCCCCCTGAGCTTTTACCCTTCCCCCTTAGCCCTTCCTCTTGCCCCTAAGCCCTTGCCATTGTCCCTAAGCCCTTTCCCTTGTCCCTAAGCCCTTGTCCCTGCCCCTGCCCCTAAGTCCTTGCCCTTGCCCCTAAGCCCTTGCCCTTGCCCCTAAGTCCTTGCCCTTGCCCCGAAGCCCTTGCCCTTGCCCCTAAGCCCTTGCTCTTGCTCCTAAGCCCTTGCCCTTGCCCCTAGGCCTTGCCCTTGCCCGTGAGCCCTTGCCCTTGCCCCTGAGCCCTTAACCTTACCCCTGAGCATTTACCCTTGCCGCTGAGCCCTTCCCCTTGCCCCTAAGCCCTTGCCGTTGTTCCTAAGCCCTTGCCCCTAAGATCTTGCCCTTGACCCTAAGCCATTTCCCTTGACCGCAAGCCCTTGCCCCTAAGCCCTTGGCCTTGACCCTAAGCCCTTGCCCTTCCCCCTGCCACGAAGCTCTTTACCCTGCCCCATCCCCTAAGCCATTGCCCCTGCCACAAAGCCCTTGCCCCTCCCCTAAACCCTTGCCCCTGCCCCTGCCCATAAACCTTTGCCCCTAAATCCTTGTCCTTGCCCCTGCCCATAAACCCATGGCCCTAAGCCCTTGCCTTTCCCCTGCCCCAAAGGCCTTGCCCCTCCCCCTGCCCTAAGCCCTTGACCCTGCCCCTGCCACTTAGCCCTTGCCTCTGCCCCTGACCCTCAACCCTTGCCCCTACCTGGCCCCTAAGCCCTTTCCCCTGCCCCTGCCCCTAAGCCTTTGACCCTGCTCCTGCCAATAAGCCCTTGCACCTGCCCCTGTCCCTAAGCCTTGCCCCTGCCCCTGCCCCTAAGCCCTTGCCCTTGCCCCTAAGCCCTTGCCCCTGCCCCTGCCCCTAAGCCCTTGCCCTTGAGCCCGCCCCTAACCCTTGCCTCTGCCCATGCCCCTAAGCCCTTGCCCTTGCCCCCAGCCCTAACCCTTGCCTCTGCCCCTTCCCCTAAGCCATTGCCCCTGCCCCTGCCCCTAAACCATTGCCCCTTGCCCTACCCCATGCCCTTGACCCTGCCCCTGCCCCTAAGACCTTGCCCCTGCCCTTAAACCATTGCCTCTGCCCTGCCCCTAAGGGGTTGCCCCTGCCCGTGCCTCTAAGCCCTTGCCCCTGCCCCTGATCCTAAGCCCTTGCCCCTGCCCCTTCCACTAAGCCCTTGCCCCTGCCCCTGCCCCTAAGCCCTTGCCTCTGCCCCTGCCCCTAAGCCCATGCCCCTGGCCCTGCCCCTAAGCCTTTGCCCCTGCCCCTGCTCCTAAGCCCTTGCCACTGCGCATCCCCTTTAGCTCTTGAGCCTGCCTCTGCCCCTAAATCCTTGCCCCTGACCCTAAGACCTTGCCCCTGCCGCTGCACCTAAGCCCTTGCCCTTGCCCCTGCCCCTAAGACCTTGCCCCAACCCCTGCCCCTAAGTCCTTGTCCCTATCCCTGCCGCTAAGTCCTGCCTCTGCCCCTTCCCCTGCCCCTAAGCCCTTGCCCCTGACACTAAGCCCTTGCCCCTGAACCTGCCCCTAAGCCCTTGCCCCTGCTCCTGCCCCTAATCCCTTGTGCCTGCCTCTGCCCCTAAATCCTTGGCCCTGCCCCTAAGCCCTTGCCTTTGCCCCTGCCCCTAAGCCCAGGCCCCTGCCCCTGCCCCTAAGTCCTTGCCCCTGCCCCTGCCGCTAAGCCCTGCCCCTGCCCCTGCCCCTAAGCCCTTGCCTTTGCCCCTGTCCCTAAGCCCTTGCCTCTGCCCCTAAGCCCTTGCACCTGCCTCTGCCCCTAAATCCTTGCCCCTGCCCCTAAGCCCTTGCCCCTGCCCTTGCCCCTAAGCTATTGACCCTGCCCCAGCCCCTAAGCCCGTGCCCCAGCCCCTGCCCCTAAGCCTTTGCCCCTGGCCCTGCCACTAATTCTTTGACCCCCTCTGCCCCTAAGCCCTTGCCCCTGCCCCTCCTCCTGAGCCCTTGCCTATGCCACTGACGCTAAGCCCTTGCCCCTGCCCCTACCCCTAAGCCCTAGCCCTTGCCCCTGCCCCTGCCCTTAAGCCCTAGTCCCTGCCCCTGCCCCTATGCCTCTGCCCCTGCCATTGGCCCTCAGCCACTGCCCCTGCCCCAGCCCCTAAGCCCCTGCCCCTGCCCCTGCACCCCTGCATCTTAACCTGCCCCTAAGACCTTGCCCCTGCCCCTGCCCCTAAGTCCTTTCCCCTTCCCCTGCCGCTAAGCCCTGCCCCTGCCCCTGCCCCTAAGCCCTTGCCTTTGCCCCTGCCCCTAAGCCCTTGCCCCTTCCTCTGCCCCTAAGCCCTTGCACCTGAACCTGCCCCTAAGCCCTAGCCCCTGCCCCTGACCCTAAGTCTTTTTCCCTGCCCCTGCCACTAAGCCCTTCCCCTGCCCCTGCTCCTAAGCCCTTGCCTTTGCCCCTGCACCTAAGCCCTAGCCCCTGCCCCTAAGACCTTGCCCCTTCCCCCTGCCCCTAAGTCCTTCCCCTTCCCCTGCCTCTAAGCTCTGCCCCTGCCCCTGCCCCTAAGCCCTTGCCCTTGCTCCTGCCCCTAAGCCCTTGCGCCTGCCCCTGCACCTAAATATTTGCCCCTGCCACTAAGACATTGCCCCTGCCGCTGCCCCTAAGCCCTTGCCCCTGCCCCTACCCCTAAGTCCTTGCCCCTGCCCCTGCTGCTAAGCCCTGCCACTGCCCCTGCCCCTGCCCCTAAGCCCTTGCCCCTGCCCCTGCCGTTAAGCCCTGCCTCTGCCCCTGCCCCTAAGCCCTTGCCCTGGCCCTTTCCCCTGCCCCTACCTCTAAGCCCTTGCCCCTGCGCCTGCCCCTAAGCTCTTGCACTTGCCCCTGTCCATAAGCCCTTGCCCTTTCCCCTTCCCCTAAGCCCCTGCCCCTTCCGCTGGCCCTAAGCCCTTGCCCTGCCCCTAAACCCTTGCTCCTGCCTCTAAACCCTTGCCCTTGCCCTTGCCCCTGCCCCTGCCACTAAGCCCTTGCCGCTGCCCATGCCCCGAAGCCCTGCGCCTACCCCTGCCCCAAAGTCCTTGCACCTGCCCCTGCACCTAAGCCCTTGCCCCTGCCATTAAGTCCTTGCCCCTCCCCTAAACCCTTGCCCCTGCCCCTGCCCCTAAACCCTTGCCCCTAAACCCTTGCCCCTACCCCTGCCCCTAAACCCTTGCCCCTATACCCTTGCCCTTGACCCTGCCCCTAAACCCTTGCCCCTAAGCCTTTGCCCTTGCCCTTAAGCCATTGCCCTTGCCACTAAACCCTTGCCCTTGCCCCTAAATCCTTTCCTTGCCGCTAAGCCCGTGCCTTTGCCCCTAAGCCCTTGCCTTTGCCCCTAATCCCTTCACCTTGCCCCTAAGCCCTTGCCCTTGCCCCTAAGCCTTGCCCTTGCCCCTAAGCCCTTTCCTTTGCCCCTAAGACTTTGAACCTGCCCCTGCCCCTAAGCCCTTGCCCCTGCCCCTGCCCCTGCCCCTAAGCCCTTGACGCTGCCCCCGCCCATAAGCCCTTGCCCCAGCCCCTGCCCCTAAGCCCTTGCCTCTGCCACTAGACCTAATCCCTTGAACCTGCCCCTGCCCCTAAGCCCTTGCCCCTGCCCCTGCCCCTAAGCCCTTGACGCTGCCCCAGCCCCTGCCCCTAAGCCCTTGCCTCTGCCACTAGCCCTAATCCCTTGCTCCTGCCCATGCCCCTAAGCCCTTGCCCCTGCCCCTGCCTGTAAGCCCTAGCCCCTGCCCCTAAGCCCTTGTCCTTGCCCCTGCACCTACGCCCCTTCCCCTGCCCCTGCCCCTATACCCTTGACCTTGCCACTGTCCCTAAGCCCTTGCCCCAGCCGCAGCCCCTAAGCCCTTGCCTCTGCCCCTGCCCGTAATCCCTCGCTCCTGCTCCTGCCCCTAAACCCTTGCCCATGCCCATGCCCCTAAGCCCTTGCCCCTGCCCCTGCCCCTAAGCCCTTGCCCTTGAGCCCGCCCCTAACCCTTGCCCATGCCCCTTCCCCTAAGCCATTGCCCCTGCCCCTGCCCCTAAACCATTGCCCCTTGCCCTAGCCCATGCCCTTGACCCTGCCCCTGCCCCTAAGACCTTGCCCCTGCCCTTAAACCATTGCCTCTGCCCTGCCCCTAAGGGGTTGCCCCTGCCCGTGCCTCTAAGCCCTTGCCCCTGCCCCTGATCCTAAGCCCTTGCCCCTGCCCCTTCCACTAAGCCCTTGCCCCTGCCCCTGCCCCTAAGCCCTTGCCTCTGACCCTGCCCCTAAACCCATGCCCCTGCCCCTGCCCCTACACCCTTGCCCCTGCCCATGCCCCTAAGCCCTTGTCCGTGCCCCTGCACCTAAGCCCCTTCCCTTGCCCCTGCCCCTATGCCCTTGTCTCTGCCCCTGCCCCAAAACCCATGCCCCTGGCCCTGCCCCTAAGCCCTTGCACCTGCCCCTGCCCCTAAGCCCTTTACCCTGCCCTACCTCTAAGCCCTAGCCCCTGCCCCTGCCCCTAAGCCCTTGTCCGTGCCCCTGCACCTAAGCCCTTTCTCCTGCCCCTGCCCCTATGCCCTTGCCTCTGCCCCTGCCCCTAAGCCCATGCCCCTGGCCCTGCCCCTAAGCCCTTGCACCTGCCCCTACCCCTAAGCCCTTTACCCTGCCCTACCTCTAAGCCCTAGCCCCTGCACCTGCCCCTAAGCCCGTGTCTGTGCCCCTGCACCAAAGCCCCTTCCCCAGCCCCTGCCCCTAAGCCCTTGTCCGTGCCCCTGCACCTAAGCCCCTTCCCTTGCCCCTGCCCCTATGCCCTTGTCTCTGCCCCTGCCCCAAAACCCATGCCCCTGGCCCTGCCCCTAAGCCCTTGCACCTGCCCCTGCCCCTAAGCCCTTTACCCTGCCCTACCTCTAAGCCCTAGCCCCTGCCCCTGCCCCTAAGCCCTTGTCCGTGCCCCTGCACCTAAGCCCCTTCTCCTGCCCCTGCCCCTATGCCCTTGCCTCTGCCCCTGCCCCTAAGCCCATGCCCCTGGCCCTGCCCCTAAGCCCTTGCACCTGCCCCTACCCCTAAGCCCTTTACCCTGCCCTACCTCTAAGCCCTAGCCCCTGCACCTGCCCCTAAGCCCGTGTCTGTGCCCCTGCACCAAAGCCCCTTCCCCAGCCCCTGCCCCTAAGCCCTTGTCCCTGCCCCTGCTCCTAAGCCCTTGCCCCTGTCCCTACCACTAAGCCCTTGCCCCTGCCCCTGCCCCTAAGCCCTTGCCTCTGCACCTGCCCCTAAGCCCATGCCCCTGGCCCTGCCCCAAAGCCTTTGCCCCTGCCCCTGCCCCTACACCCTTGCCCCTGCCCCTGCCCCAAATCCCTTGCAACTGCCCCTGCCCCTAACCCTTGCCCCTAATGCCTTGCCATTTCCCCTAAGATCTTGCCCTTGCCCGAAGCCCTTGCCCCTAAATCCTTGTCCTTGCCCCTAAGCCCTTGCCCTTGCCCCTAAGCACTTGCGCTTGCCCCTATGCCCTTGCCTTTGCCCCTAAGCTCTTTCCCTTGCCCCTAAGCCCTTGCCCTTGCCCATAAGCCCTTGCCTTTGCCACTAAGCCTTTGCCCTTGCCCCTAAGCCCTTGCCCTTGCCCCTTAGCCCTTGCCCTTGCCCCTAAGCGCTTGCACTTGCCCCTAAGCCCTTGCCCTTGCCCTAAGCCCTTGCCCTTGCTCCTAAGCCCTTGCCCTTGCCCATAAGCTCTTCCCCTTGCCCCTAAGCCCTTGCCCTTGCCCCTAAGACCTTGCCCTTGCCCCTAAGCTCTTTCCCTTGCCAACAAGCCCTTGCTCTTGCCCCTAAGCCCTTGCCCCGGGCCCTAAGCCCTTGCCCCTGCCCCTGCCCCTAAGCCCTTGCCCCTGCCCCTAAGTCTTGCCTCTGCCCCTGCCCCTAAGGTGTTGCCACTACCCCTGCCCGTAAGCCCTTGCCCCTTCCCCTGCCCCTAATCCCTTGCTCCTGCCCCTGCCCCTAAACCCTTGCCCCTACCCCTGCCCCTAAGCCCTTGCCCTTGCCCCTAAGCATTGCGCTTGCCCCTAAGCCCTTGCCTTTGCCCCTAAGCTCTTTACCTTGCCCCTAAGGCCTTGCCCTTGCCCCTAAGCCCTTTCCTTTGTCCTTAAGCCTATGCCCTTGACCCTAAGCCCCTGCCCTTGCCCCTTAGCCCTTGCCCTTGCCCCTAAGCCCTTGCCCTAAGCCCTTGCCCTTGCCCCAAAGCTCTTTCCCTTGCCCCTAAGCCCTTGCCCTTGCCCCTAAGCCCTTGCCCTTGACCCTAAGCACTTGGCCTTGCCCCAAAGCCCTTGAGCTTGCCCCTAAACCCTTGCCCCAGCCCCTAAGCCCTTGCCCTTGCCCCTAAGCCCTTGCCCCTGTCCCAAAGCCCTTGCCCCTGCCCCAACCCCTAAGCCTTCTCCCTTGCCCCTAAGCTTTTTTCTAGCCCCTAATCCATTGCCCTTTCCCCTAAGATCTTGCCCTTGCCCGAAGCCCTTGCCCCTAAACACTTGCGCTTGCCCCTAAGCCCTTGAGCTTGCCCCTAAGCCCTTGCCTCAACCCCTACGCCTTTGCCTCTGCCCCTAAGCCCTTGCCCCTTGCCCTGCCCCTAAGCCCTTGCCCCTGCCCCTAAGCCCGTGCCCGTGTCCCTGCCCCTAAGCCCTTGCGCCTGCCCAGCCCCTAATCCCTTGCACCTGCCCCTAAGCCTTGCCCCAGCCTCTGCCCCTAAACCCTTGCCCCTGCCCCTGCCCCTAAGCCTTTGGCCCTGCCCCTGTCCCTAAGCCCTTGCCCCTGCCCAGAAGCCCTTGCCCCTGCCCCTGCTGCTAAACCCTTGCCCCTGCCCCTGCCCCTAAGCCTTTGGTCCTGCCCCTGTCCCTAAGCCCTTGCCCCTGCCCCTAAGCCCTTGCCCCTGCCACTAAGCCCTTGCCCCTCCACTAAACCCTTGCCCTTGCCCTTGCCCATATACCCTTGCCCTTGCCCCTGCCCCTAAACCCCGGCCCCTAAGCCTTGCCCTTCCCCTGCCCCAAATGCCTTGGCCCTGCCCCTAAGCCCTTGAACCTGTCCCTGCCCCTAAGCCCTTGCCTCTGCCCCTAACCCTAAACCCTTGCCCCTAGCCCTGTCCCTAAGCCCTTACCGCTGCCCCTGCCCCTAAGCCCTTGCCCCTTCTCCTGCCCCTAATCCCTTGCACCTGCCCCTGCCCCTAAGCCTTTGCCCTTGCCCCTGCCCCTAAGCCCTAGCCACTGCCCCTCCCCCTAAGCCCCTGCCCCTGCCCCTAAGCCACTGCTCCTGTCCCTGCTCCTAAGCCCCTGCCCCTTCCCCTGCCCCTAAGCCCCTGCCTCTGCCCCTAAGCCTTTGTCCCTGCCCCTGCCCCTGCCCCTATACCATTGCACCTAAACCCTTGCCCCTACCCCTAAACCCTTGCCCCTAAACCCTTGCCCTTGCCCCTAAGCCCTTGCCCTTGCCCATAAGCTCTTTCCCTTTGCCCCTAAGCCCTTGCCCTTGCCCCTAAACAATTGCCCTTGCCCTAAGCCCTTGCCCTTTCCTCTAAGCCCCTGCCCTTGCCCCTAAGCTCTTTGCCTTGCCCCTAAGCCCTTGCCCCTGCCCCTGCCCCTAAGCCCTTACCCCTGCCCCTAAGCCTTTTCCCTTGCCCCTAAGGTCTTTCCCTAGCCCCTAATCCCTTGCCCTTTCCCCTAAGATCTTGCCCTTGCCGGAAGCCCTTGCCCCTAAGCACTTGCGCTTGCCCCTAAGCCCTTGCCCTTTCGCCTAAGCCCTAGCCCTTCCCCCTAAGCCTTTGTCATTGCCCCTAAGCCCTTGCCCTTGGCCCTAAGCCCTTTCCCTTGCCCCTAAGCCCTTGCCCTGGCCCCTAAGTCATTGCCCTTGACCCTAGGCCCTTGCCATTGACTCTAAGCCCTTGCCCCTAAACCCTTGCCCTTGACCCTAAGCACTTGCCCTTGCCCCAAAGCCCTTGAGCTTGCCCCTAAGCCCTTGCCCCAGCCCCTAAGCCCTTGCCCCTGCCCCTAAGCCCTTGCCCCTGCCCCTGCCCTTAAGCCCTTGCCGCTGCCCCTAAGCCCGTGCCCCTGTCCCTGCCCCTAAGCCCTTGCACCTGCCCAGCCCCAAAGCCCTTGCACCTGCCCCTAAGCCTTACCCCTGGTCCTGCCTCTAATCCCTTGCCCCTGCCCCTGCCACTAAGCCTTCACCCGTGCCCCTGCCCCTAAGCCCTTGCCCCTGCCCTTGCCCCTAAGCCCTTGCCCCTGCCCTTGCCCCTAAACACTTGCCCCTGCTCCTGCCACTAAGCCCTTGCCAATCCCCTAAACCCTTGCCCCTGCCCTTGCCCCTAAACCGTTGCCCCTAAACCCTTGCCCTTGCCCCTGCCCCTAAACCCCTTCCCCTAAGCCCTTCCCTTCATCTGCCCCAAAGGCCTTGCCCCTGCCCCTAAGCCCTTGACACTGCCCCTGCCCCTAAGCCCTTGCCTCTGCCCCGACCCTAAACCCTTGCCCCTACCCCTGTTCCTAAGCCCTTACCCCTGCCCTTGCCCCTAAGCCCTTGACCCTGCCCCTAAGCCCTTGCCCCTGCCCCTGTCCCTAAGCCCTTACACTGCCCCTAAGCCACTGCCCCTGTCCCTGCTCCTAAGCCCCTGCCCCTGCCCCTAAGCCCCTGCCTCTGCCCCTAAGCCCTTGTCCCTGCCCCTGCACCTAAGCGCCTGCCCCTGCCCCTATACCCTTCCCCCTAAACCCTTGCCCTTGCCCCTGCCCCTAAACCCTTGCCCCTAAGCCTTTGCCTTTGCCCTTAAGCCATTGCCCTTGCCCCTAAGCCCGTGCCCTTGCCCCTAAGCCCGTGCCCTTGCCCCTAAGCCCTTGCCCTTGCCCCTAAGCCCTTGCAATTTCCCCTAAGCCCTTGCCTTTGCCCCTAAGACCTTGACCCTGCCCCTGTCCCTAAGCCCTTGCCCCTAAACCCTTGCCCTTGCCCCTGCCCCTAAACCCTTGCCCCTAAGCCTTTGCCTTTGCCCTTAAGCCATTGCCCTTGCCCCTAAGCCCGTGCCCTTGCCCCTAAACCCTTGCCCTTGCCCCTAAGCCCTTGCAATTTCCCCTAAGCCCTTGCCTTTGCCCCTAAGACCTTGACCCTGCCCCTGCCCCTAAGCCCTTGCCCCTGGCCTTGCTGCTAAGACCTTAACCCTGCCCCTGCCCCTAAGCCCTTGCCCCAGCCAATGCCCCTAAGCCCTTGCCTCTGCTCCTGCCCCTAAACCCTTGCCCCTACCCCTGCCTGTAATCCCTTGCACCTGCCCATGCTTCTAATCCCTTGCCCCTGCCCCTGCCCCTAAGCAATAGCCCCTGCCCCTCCTGCTAAGCCCCTGCCCCTGCCAATGCCCCTGCCCCTGCTCCTAAGCCCCTGCCCCTGTCCCTTCCCCTAAGCCCCTGCCCCTGCCCCTGTCTCTAAGCCCCTGCCCTTTCCACTTCCCCTAAGCCCCTGCCCCTGCCCCAAACCCCATGCCCCTGCCCTTGCTCCTAAGCCTTTGCCCCTTCCCCTGCCCTAAGGCCATGCCACTGCCCCTGCTCCTAAGCCCTTGCCCTTGCCCCTGGCCCTAAGCTCTTGCCCCTGCCCTACCTCTAAGCCCTTGCCCCTGTGCCGGCCCCGAAGCCGTTGCCCATGCCCCTCGCTTTATGCCATTACCCTTCCCCTGCCCCTAAGCCCTTGCCCCTGACCCTGCCCTAAGCCCTTGCCCCTGCCCCTACCTCTAAGCCCTTGCCCCTGTGCGGGCGCCAAAGACCTTGCCCCTGCCCCTGCTCCTAAGCCCTTGCCCCTGCCCCTGCCCCTAAGCCCTTGCCCTTACCCCAGCCCCTAACCCTTGCCCCTGCCCCTTCCCCTAAGCCATTGCCCCTGCCACAAGCCCTTGACCCACCCCTAAACCCTTGCCCCTGCCCCTGCCCTTAAACCTTTGCCCCTAAACCCTTGCCCTTGCCCCTGCCCCTAAACCCCTGCCCCTAAGCCCTTGCCTTTCCCCTGCCCCAAAGGCCTTGCGCCTCCCCCTGCCCCTAAGCCCTTGACCCTGCCCCTGCCACTTAGCCCTTGCCTCTGCCCCTGACCCTCAACCCTTGCCCCTACCCCTGCCCCTAAGCCCTTTCCCCTGCCCCTGCCCCTAAGCCTTTGACCCTGCCAATGCCAATAAGCCCTTGCCCCTGCCGCTCTCCCTAAGCCCTTGCCTCTGCCCCTGCCCCTAATGCCTTGCCCCTGCTCCTGCCCATAATCCCTTGCCCCTTCTCCTGCTCTTAATCCCTTGCCCTTGCCCCTGCCCCTAAGCCTTGCACCTGCCTCTGCCCCTATACCCTTGCCCCTAAAACCTTGCCCCTACCCCTGCCCCTAAAACCTTGCCCCTAAACCCTTGCCCTTGCCCCTGCCCCTAAACCCTTGCCCCTAAGCCCTTTCCCTTGCACCTAAGCCCATGCCCTTGCCCCTAAGCCCTTTCCTTTGCCCCTAAGCCCTTGCCCTTGCCCCTAAGCCCTTGTCCCTGCCCCTGCCCCTAAGCCCTTGCCCTTGCCCCAGCCCCTAACCCTTGCCCCTTCCCCTAAGCCATTGCCCCTGCCACAAAGCCCTTGCCCCTCCCCTAAACCATTGCCCCTGCCACTGCCCTTAAACCTTTGCCCCTAAACCCTTGCCCTTGCCCCTGCCCCTAAACCCCTGCCCCTAAGCCCTTGCCTTTCCCCTGCCCCTAAGCCCTTGACCCTGCCACTGCCACTTAGCCCTTGCCTCTGCCCCTGACCCTCATCCCTTGCCCCTACCCCGGGCCCTAAGCTATTTCCCCTGCCCCTGCCCCTAAGCCTTTGACACTGCCAATGCCAATAAGCCCTTGCCCCGCCGCTGTCCCTAAGCCCTTGCCTCTGCCCCTGCCCCTAATGCCTTGCCCCTGCTCCTGCCCCTAAGCCTTTGCCCCTGCCCCTGCCCATAATCCCTTGCCCCTTCTCCTGCCCCTAATCCCTTGCCCTTTCCCCTGCCCCTAAGCCTTGCACCTGCCTCTGCCCCTATACCCTTGCCCCTAAACCCTTGCCCCTACCCCTGCCCCTAAAACCTTGCCCCTAATCCCTTGCCCTTGCCCTTGCCTCTAAACCCTTGCCCCTAAGCCCTTTCCCTTGATCCTAAGCCCGTGCCCTTGCCCCGAAGCCCTTTCCTTTGCCCCTAAGCCCTTGCCCTTGCCCCTAAGCTCTTGCCCTTGCCCCTAAGCCCTTGTCCCTGCCCCTGCACCTAAGCCCCTGCCCCTGCCCCTATACCCTTACCCCTGCCCCTAAGCCCTTGCCCCTGCCCTTGCCCCTAAGCCCTTGCCCCTGCCCCTAAGCCCGTGCCCCTGTCCCTGCCCCTAAGCCCTTGCGCCTGTCCAGCCCCTAAGCCCTTGCCCTTGCCCCTAAGCCTTGCCCCTGCCCCTGCCTCTAATCCCTTGCCCCTGCACCTGCCCCTAAGCCCTTGCCCCTGCCCGTGCTCCAAATCCCTTGCCCCTGCCCCTAAGCCCTTGCCCCTGCCCCTTCCCCTAAACCCTTGCCCCTGGCACTAAGCCCTTGCCCTTGCCCCTGCCCCTAAGCCCTAGCTCTTGCCCCTACCTCTAAGACCCTGCCCCTACCCCTGCCCCTAAGCCACTGCCCCTGTCCCTGCTCCTAAGCCCCTGCCCCTTCCCCTGCCCCTAAGCCCCTGCCTCTGCCCCTAAGCCTTTGTCCCTGCACCTGCAATTAAGCCCCTGCCCCTCCCCCTGCCCCTAAGCCCTTGCCCCTGCCCGAGCCTCTAAGCCCTTGCCCTTCCCCTGCACCTAAGGCCTTGCCCCAGTCCCTGCCCCTAAGCCCTTGCCCCTGTCCCTGCCCCTAAGCCCTTGCCCCTGCCCATGCCCCTAAGCCCTTGCCCCTGCCCCTAAACCCTTGCCCCTGCCCCTGCCATAAAGCCTTGCCACTAAACCCTTGCCCCTGCACCTGCCCCTAAACTCTTGCCCCTAAACCCTTGCTCTTGCACCTGCCCCTACACCCTTGCTCCTAAGACCTTGCCCTTGCCTTAAGCCCTTACCCTTGCCCCTTAGCCCTTGACATTGCCCCTAAGGCCTTGCCCTTTCCCTAAGAACTTGTCCTTGCCCTAAGCCCTTGCCCTTGGCCATAAGCCCTTGTGCTTGCCCCTAAGCTCTTGCCCTAGCCCCTAAGCCCTTGCCCTTGCCCCTAACCCCTTGCCCTTGCCCGTAAGCTCTTTCCCTTGCCGCTAAGCACTTGCTCTTGCACCAAGCCCTTGCTCTTGCCCTTGTCCCTGAGCTCTTGCCCTTGCCCCTGCCCCTAAGCCCTTGCCCCAGCCCCTACCCCTAACCCCTTGCCCTTGCCCCTAAGCTCTTGCCCTTGCCGCTAAGCACTTGCTCTTGCACCAAGCCCTTGCTCTTGCCCTTGTCCCTGCCCCTAAGCCTTTGCCCCTGCCCCTGTCCCTAAGCCCTTGCCCCTGCCCCTACCCCTAACCCCTTGCCCTTGCCCCTAAGATCTTTCCCTTGCCGCTAAGCACTTGCTCTTGCACCAAGCCCTTGCTCTTGCCCTTGTCCCAGAGCTCTTGCCCTTGCCCTTGCCCTAAGCCCTTGCCTTTGGCCCTAAGCCCTTGCCCTTGCCCCTAAGCCCTTCCCTTGCCCCTAAGCCCTTTCCCCTGCCCTTAGCCCTTGGCCTTGCCCCTAAGCCCTTGACCTTGCCCCTAATCCCTTGTTCCTGCCCCTGCACCTAAGCCCCTAAGCCCTTGCCCCTGCCTCTAATCCCTTGCCCCTGCCCCTGCCCCTAAACCCTTGCCAGTGCCCCTACCTCTAAGCCCTTGCACCTGCCCCTGCCCCTAAGCCCTTGCCCCTGCCACTAAGCCCTTGCCCCCACCCTGCCCCTAAGCCATAGCCCCTGCCCCTACCCCTAAGCCATTGCCCATGCCTCTGCCCCTAAGCCCCTTCCCCTGCCCCTACCCCGAAACCCTTGCCCCTTCCCCTGCCCCTAAGCCCTTGCCCCTGCCCCTAAGCCTTTCCCCTGCCCCTGTCCCTAAGCGCTTGCCCCTGCCCCTACCCCGAAGCCGTTGCCCCTGCCCCTAAATCAGTGCCCCTACCCCTGCCCCTAAGCCCTTGCCTTTGTCCCTGCCCCTAAGCCCTTGCCTCTGCCACTGCCCCTAAGGCATTGCCCCTGCCCCTGCCCCTAAGCCCTTGCCCCTGCCCCTAAGCCCTTGCCCTTCCCCTGCCCTTAAGGCGTTGCCCCAGACCCTGCCCCAAAGCCCTTGCCCATGTGCTGGCCCCTAAGCCGGTGCCCCTGCCCCTCCCCCTAAGCCATTGCCCCAGTCCCTGCCCCTAAGCTTTTGCCCCTGCCCCTGCCCCTAATCCCTTGGCCTTGCCCCTAAACCCTTCTCCTTGCACCTGCCCCTAAACTCTTGCCCCTAAACCCTTGCCCTTGCCCCTGCCCCTCCACCCTTGTCCCTAAGACCTTACGCTTGCCTTAATCACCTGCCCTTGCCCCTTATCCTTGCCATTGCCCCTAAGGCCTTGCCCTTGCCCCTAAGAACTTACCCTTGCCCCTAAGCCCTTGCCCTTGCCTCTAAGCACTTGCTCTTGCCCCAAGCCCTTGCTCTTGCCCTTGTCCCTAAGCCCTTGCCTTTGCCCCTAAGTCCTTGCCCTTGCCCCTAAGCCCTTGCATTGCCCCTAAACCCTTGTCTCTGCCCCTACTCCTAAGCCCCTGCCCCTGCCCTTGCCCCTAAGCCCTTGCTCCTACCCAGCCCCTAAGGCCTTGCAGCTGCCCCAAAGCCTTGCTCCTGACCCTGCCTCAAATCCCTTGCCCCAGCCACTGCCCCTAAGCCTTTGCCAGTGCCCCTGCCCCTAAGCCCTTGCCCCTGCCCCTGCCCCTAAGCCCTTGCCCCTGCCCTTGCCCCTAAACACTTGCCCCTTCCCCTGCCACTAAGCCCTTGCCCCCACCCTGCCCCTAAGCCCTAGTCTCTTCCCCTACCCCTAACCATTGCCCCTGCCTCTGCCCTTAAACCCTTCACACTGCCCCTGCCTCTAAGCCTTTGCCGCTGCCCCTGTCCCTAAGTCCTTGCCTTTGCCCCTAAGTCCTGGCCCTTGCCCCTAAGCCCTTCCCTTGCCCCTAAGCCCTTCCCAGTGCCCTAAGCCCTTGTCTCTGCCCCTACTCCTAAGCCCCTGCCCCTGCCCCTAATCCCTTGCTCCTGCCCAGCCCCTAAGCCCTTGCAGCTGCCCCTAAGCCTTGCCACTGACCCTGCCTCAAATCCCTTGCCCCAGCCACTGCCCCTAAGCCTTTGCCAGTGCCCCTGCCCCTAAGCCCTTGCCCCTGCCCCTGACCCAAAGCCCTTACCCCAGTCCCTGCCCCTAAACCCTTGCCCCTGCACCTGCCCCTAAACTCTTGCCCCTAAGACCTTCCCCTTGCCTTAAGCCCTTATCCTTGCCCCTTAGCCCTTATCATTGCCACTAAGGCCTTGCCCTTTCCCTAAGAACTTGTCCTTGCCCTACGCCCTTGCCCTTGCCCCTAAGCTCTTGCCCTTGCCCCTAAGCCCTTTTCCCTGCCCCTGCACCTAAGCCCCTGCCCCTGCCCCTGCCCCTATACCCTTACCCCTGCCCCTAAGCCCTTGCCCCTGCCCTTGCCCCTAAGCCCTTGCCCCTGCCCCTAAGCCCTTGCCCCTGTCTCTGCCCCTAAGCCCTTGCACCTGTCCAGCCCCTAAGCCCTTGCCTGTGCCCTTAAACCTTGCCCTGCCCCTGCCTCTAATACCTTGCCCCTGCACCTGCCCCTAAGCCCTTGCCCGTGCCCCTGCCCCTAATCCCTTGCCCCTAACCCCTAGCCCTTGCCCCTGCCCCTAAACCCTTGCCCCTGGCACTAAGCCCTTGCCCTTGCCCCTGCCCCTAAGCCCTAGCCCTTGCCCCTACACCTAAGACCCTGCCCCTGCCCCTGCACCTAAGCCACTGCCCCTGTCCCTGCTCCTAAGCCCCTGCCCCTTCCCCTGCCCCTAAGGCCCTGCCTCTGCCCCTAAGCCTTTGTCCCTGCACCTGCAGCTAAGCCCCTGCCCCTCCCCCTGCCCCTATACCCTTGCCCTTGCCCCTGCCCCTAAGCCCTTGCCCCTGCCCCTGCCCCTAAGCCCTTGCCCTTCCCCTGCTCCTAAGGCCTTGCCCCAGTCCCTGCCCCTAAGCCCTTGCCCCTGCCCATGTCCCTAAGCCCTTGCCCATGCCCCTGCCCCTAAACCCTGCCCCTGCCCATGCCCATAAAGCCTTGCCACTAAACCCTTGCCCCTGCACCTGCCCCTAAACTCTTGCCCCTAAACCCTTGCTCTTGCACCTGCCCCTACACCCTTGCTCATAAGACCTTGCCCTTGCCTTAAGCCCTTACCCTTGCCCCTTAGCCCTTGACATTGCCCCTAAGGCCTTGCCCTTTCCCTAAGAACTTGCCCTTGTCCTAAGCCCTTGCCCTTGGCCCTAAGCCCTTGTGCTTGCCCCTAAGCTCTCACCCTAGCCCCTAAGCTCTTGCCCTTGCCCCTAAGCCCTTGATCTTGCCCCTAAGCCCTTGCCCTTGCCCCTAACCCCTTGCCCTTGCCCCTAAGCTCTTTCCCTTGCCGCTAAGCACTTGCTCTTGCCCCAAGCCCTTGCTCTTGCCCTTGTCCCTGAGCTATTGCCCTTGCCCCTAAGCCCTTGCCTTCCCCTAAGCCCTTGCCCTTGCCCCTAAGCCCTTCCCTTGCCCCTAAGCCCTTTCCCTTGCCCTTAGCCCTTGTCCTTGCCCCTAAGCCCTTGCCCTTGCCCCTAAGCCCTTGTCCCTGCTCCTGCCCCTAAGCCCCTGCCCTTGCCCCTGCCCCTATACCCTTACACCTGCCCCTAAGCCCTTGCCCCTGCCCCTGCCTCTAATCCCTTGCCCCTGCCCCTGCCCCTAAGCCCTTGCCAGTGCCCCTGCCCATAAGCTCTTGCACCTGCCCCTGCCCCTGCGCCCTTGCCCCTGCCCCTGCGCCCTTGCCCCTGCCCCTGCCACTAAGCCCTTGCCCCCCACCCTGCCCCTAAGCCCTTGCTCTTCCCCTGCCCTTAAGGCGTTGCCCCAGTCCCTGCCCCAAAGCCCTTGCCCCTATGCTGGCCCCTGTGGACGCCATTACAAGATGGCGCTGGACCGTGCCCTTATCTTCAGGGTTAGTGATAACAAGTTATGCGACGCATGCGCTCAGTCTGGACTTTGACGCAGGAGAGCTTTGCGCCTATCTGAGAGAGCCCCGTCACCCGGAAGCATATATAAGCCAGGGTTTTTAGCATGCCCGGGGTCTTCCATAGCTGACCTCGGATCTAGAGGCAGCTCTCAATAAACTCCGCTTATCACGCTATCAGAAGTGTGTCGCGTTCATCCTCTTATCTTCCGCCTTGGGAGGATCGCGCGTGACAGGCCCCTAAGCCGGTGCCCCTGCCCCTCCCCCCAAGCCATTGCCCCAGTCCCTGCCCCTAAGCTCTTGCCTCTGCCCCTAATCCCTTGGCCCTGCCCCTGCCCATAAAGCCTTGCCCCTAAACCCTTCTCCTTGCACCTGCCCCTAAACTCTTGCCCCTAAACCCTTGCCCTTGCCCCTGCCCCTCAACCCTTGCCCCTAAGACCTTACGCTTGCCTTAATCACCTGCCCTTGCCCCTTATCCTTGCCATTGCCCCTAAGGCCTTGCCCTTGCCCCTTAGAACTTACCCTTGTCCCTAAGCCCTTGCCCTTGTCGCTAAGCACTTGCTCTTGCCCCAAGCCCTTGCTCTTGCCCTTGCCCCTAAGCCCTTGCCTTTGCCCCTAAGTCCTAGCCCTTGCCCCTAAGCACTTCCCTTGCCCCTAAGCCCTTGCCCTTGCCCGTAAGCCCTTGCCCTTGCCCCTAAGCCCTTCCCATTGCCCCTAAACCCTTGTCTCTGCCCTTACTCCTAAACCCCTGCCCCTGCCCTTGCCCCTAAGCCCTTGTTCCTACCCAGCCCCTAAGGCCTTGCAGCTGCCCCAAAGCCTTGCCCCTGACCCTGCCTCAAATCCCTTGCCCCAGCCACTACCCCTAAGCCTTTGCCAGTGCCCCTGCCCCTAAGCCCTTGCCCCTGCCCCTGCCCCTAAGCCCTTGCCCCTGCCCTTGCCCCTAAACACTTGCCCCTTCCCCTGCCACTAAGCCCTTGCCCCCACCCTGCCCCTAAGCCCTAGTCTCTTCCCCTACCCCTAACCATTGCCCCTGCCTCTGCCCTTAAACACTTCACACTGCCCCTGCCTCTAAGCCTTTGCCACTGCCCCTGTCCCTAAGCCCTTGCCTTTGCCCCTAAGTCCTGGCCCTTGCCCCTAAGCCCTTCCCTTGCCCCTAAGCCCTTCCCAGTGCCCCTAAGCCCTTGTCTCTGCCCCTACTCCTAAGCCCCTGCCCCTGCCCCTAATCCCTTGCTCCTGCCCAGCCCATAAACCCTTGCAGCTGCCCCTAAGCCTTGCCCCTGACCCTGCCTCAAATCCCTTGCCCCAGCCACTGCCCCTAAGCCTTTGCCAGTGCCCCTGCCCCTAAGCCCTTGCCCCTGCCCCTGCCCCAAAGCCCTTGCCCCAGTCCCTGCCCCTAAACCCTTGCCCCTGCACCTGCCCCTAAACTCTTGCCCCTAAGACCTTCCCCGTGCCTTAAGCCATTACCCTTGCCCCTTAGCCCTTATCATTGCCACTAAGGCCTTGCCCTTTCCCTAAGAACTTGTCCTTGCCCTAAGCCCTTGCCCTTGCCCCTAAGCATTTGCGCTTGCCCCTAAGCTCTTGCCCTAGCCCCTACACCCTTGCCCTTCTTCCTAAGCCCTTGCTCTTGCCCCTAAGCCCTTGCCCTTGCCCCTAAGCCCTTTCCCTTGCCCCTAAGCTCTTGCCCTTGCCCCTAAGCACTTGCTCTTGCCCCAAGCCCTTGCTCTTGCACTTGCCCCTAAGTCCTTGCCTTTGCCCCTAAGCCCTTGCCCTTGCCCCTAAGCTCTTGCCCTTGCCCCTAATCCCTTGTCTCTGCCCCTGCACCTAAGCCCCTGCCCCTGCCCCTGCCCCTATACCCTTACCCCTGCTCCTAAGCCCTTGCCCCTGCCCTTGCCCCTAAGCCCTTGCCCCTGTCTCTGCCCCTAAGCCCTTGCACCTGTCCAGCCCCTAAGCCCTTGCCCGTGCCCTTAAGCCTTGCCCCTGCCCCTGCCTCTAATACCTTGCCCCTGCACCTGCCCCTAAGCCCTTGCCCGTGCCCCTGCCCCTAATCCCTTGCCCCTAAGCCCTAGCCCTTGCCCCTGCCCCTAAACCCTTGCCCCTGGCACTAAGCCCTTGCCCTTGCCCCTGCCCCTAAGCCCTAGCCCTTGCCCCTACACCTAAGACCCTGCCCCTGCCCCTGCCCCTAAGCCACTGCTCCTGTCCCTGCTCCTAAGCCCCTGCCCCTTCCCCTGCCCCTAAGGCCCTGCCTCTGCCCCTAAGCGTTTGTCCCTGCACCTGCAGCTAAGCCCCTGCCCCTCCCCCTGCCCCTATACCCTTGCCCTTGCCCCTGCCCCTAAGCCCTTGCCCTTCCCCTGCTCCTAAGGCCTTGCCCCAGTCCCTGCCCCTAAGCCCTTGCCTATGCCCCAGCCCCTAAGCCCTTGCCCCTGCCCATGCCACTAAGCACTTGCCCCTGCCCATGCCCATAAAGCCTTGCCACTAAACCCTTGCCCCTGCACCTGCCCCTAAACTCTTGCCCCTAAACCCTTGCTCTTGCACCTGCCCCTACACCCTTGCTCATAAGACCTTGCCCTTGCCTTAAGCCCTTACCCTTGCCCCTTAGCCCTTGACATTGCCCCTAAGGCCTTGCCCTTTCCCTAAGAACTTGCCCTTGTCCTAAGCCCTTGCCCTTGGCCCTAAGCCCTTGTGCTTGCCCCTAAGCTCTCGCCCTAGCCCCTAAGCTCTTGCCCTTGCCCCTAAGCCCTTGATCTTGCCCCTAAGCCCTTGCCCTTGCCCCTAACCCCTTGCCCTTGCCCCTAAGCTCTTTCCCTTGCCGCTAAGCACTTGCTCTTGCACCAAGCCCTTGCTCTTGCCCTTGTCCCAGAGCTCTTGCCCTTGCCCTTGCCCTAAGCCCTTGCCTTTGGCCCTAAGCCCTTGCCCTTGCCCCTAAGCCCTTCCCTTGCCCCTAAGCCCTTTCCCTTGCCCTTAGCCCTTGGCCTTGCCCCTAAGCCCTTGACCTTGCCCCTAATCCCTTGTTCCTGCCCCTGCACCTAAGCCCCTAAGCCCTTGCCCCTGCCTCTAATCCCTTGCCCCTGCCCCTGTCCCTAAACCCTTGCCAGTGCCCCTACCTCTAAGCCCTTGCACCTGCCCCTGCCCCTAAGCCCTTGCCCCTGCCACTAAGCCCTTGCCCCCACCCTGCCCCTAAGCCATAGCCCCTGCCCCTACCCCTAAGCCATTGCCCATGCCTCTGCCCCTAAGCCCCTTCCCCTGCCCCTACCCCGAAACGCTTGCCCCTTCCCCTGCCCCTAAGCCCTTGCCCCTGCCCCTAAGCCTTTCCCCTGCCCCTGTCCCTAAGCCCTTGCCCCTGCCCCTACCCCGAAGCCGTTGCCCCTGCCCCTAAATCAGTGCCCCTACCCCTGCCCCTAAGCCCTTGCCTTTGTCCCTGCCCCTAAGCCCTTGCCTCTGCCACTGCCCCTAAGGCATTGCCCCTGCCCCTGCCCCTAAGCCCTTGCCCCTGCCCCTAAGCCCTTGCCCTTCCCCTGCCCTTAAGGCGTTGCCCCAGACCCTGCCCCAAAGCCCTTGCCCATGTGCTGGCCCCTAAGCCGGTGCCCCTGCCCCTCCCCCTAAGCCATTGCCCCAGTCCCTGCCCCTAAGCTTTTGCCCCTGCCCCTGCCCCTAATCCCTTGGCCTTGCCCCTAAACCCTTCTCCTTGCACCTGCCCCTAAACTCTTGCCCCTAAACCCTTGCCCTTGCCCCTGCCCCTCCACCCTTGCCCCTAAGACCTTACGCTTGCCTTAATCACCTGCCCTTGCCCCTTATCCTTGCCATTGCCCCTAAGGCCTTGCCCTTGCCCCTAAGAACTTACCCTTGCCCCTAAGCCCTTGCCCTTGCCTCTAAGCACTTGCTCTTGCCCCAAGCCCTTGCTCTTGCCCTTGTCCCTAAGCCCTTGCCTTTGCCCCTAAGTCCTTGCCCTTGCCCCTAAGCCCTGCCCTTGCCCTTGCCTGTAAGCCCTTGCCCTTGCCCCTAAGCCCTTGCATTGCCCCTAAACCCTTGTCTCTGCCCCTACTCCTAAGCCCCTGCCCCTGCCCTTGCCCCTAAGCCCTTGCTCCTACCCAGCCCCTAAGGCCTTGCAGCTGCCCCAAAGCCTTGCTCCTGACCCTGCCTCAAATCCCTTGCCCCAGCCACTGCCCCTAAGCCTTTGCCAGTGCCCCTGCCCCTAAGCCCTTGCCCCTGCCCCTGCCCCTAAGCCCTTGCCCCTGCCCTTGCCCCTAAACACTTGCCCCTTCCCCTGCCACTAAGCCCTTGCCCCCACCCTGCCCCTAAGCCCTAGTCTCTTCCCCTACCCCTAACCATTGCCCCTGCCTCTGCCCTTAAACCCTTCACACTGCCCCTGCCTCTAAGCCTTTGCCGCTGCCCCTGTCCCTAAGTCCTTGCCTTTGCCCCTAAGTCCTGGCCCTTGCCCCTAAGCCCTTCCCTTGCCCCTAAGCCCTTCCCAGTGCCCTAAGCCCTTGTCTCTGCCCCTACTCCTAAGCCCCTGCCCCTGCCCCTAATCCCTTGCTCCTGCCCAGCCCCTAAGCCCTTGCAGCTGCCCCTAAGCCTTGCCACTGACCCTGCCTCAAATCCCTTGCCCCAGCCACTGCCCCTAAGCCTTTGCCAGTGCCCCTGCCCCTAAGCCCTTGCCCCTGCCCCTGACCCAAAGCCCTTACCCCAGTCCCTGCCCCTAAACCCTTGCCCCTGCACCTGCCCCTAAACTCTTGCCCCTAAGACCTTCCCCTTGCCTTAAGCCCTTATCCTTGCCCCTTAGCCCTTATCATTGCCACTAAGGCCTTGCCCTTTCCCTAAGAACTTGTCCTTGCCCTACGCCCTTGCCCTTGCCCCTAAGCTCTTGCCCTTGCCCCTAAGCCCTTTTCCCTGCCCCTGCACCTAAGCCCCTGCCCCTGCCCCTATACCCTTACCCCTGCCCCTAAGCCCTTGCCCCTGCCCTTGCCCCTAAGCCCTTGCCCCTGCCCCTAAGCCCTTGCCCCTGTCTCTGCCCCTAAGCCCTTGCACCTGTCCAGCCCCTAAGCCCTTGCCTGTGCCCTTAAACCTTGCCCTGCCCCTGCCTCTAATACCTTGCCCCTGCACCTGCCCCTAAGCCCTTGCCCGTGCCCCTGCCCCTAATCCCTTGCCCCTAAGCCCTAGCCCTTGCCCCTGCCCCTAAACCCTTGCCCCTGGCACTAAGCCCTTGCCCTTGCCCCTGCCCCTAAGCCCTAGCCCTTGCCCCTACACCTAAGACCCTGCCCCTGCCCCTGCCCCTAAGCCACTGCCCCTGTCCCTGCTCCTAAGCCCCTGCCCCTTCCCCTGCCCCTAAGGCCCTGCCTCTGCCCCTAAGCCTTTGTCCCTGCACCTGCAGCTAAGCCCCTGCCCCTCCCCCTGCCCCTATACCCTTGCCCTTGCCCCTGCCCCTAAGCCCTTGCCCCTGCCCCTGCCCCTAAGCCC
Source organism: Tenrec ecaudatus (assembly GCF_050624435.1). NCBI lineage: Eukaryota > Metazoa > Chordata > Mammalia > Afrosoricida > Tenrecidae > Tenrec > Tenrec ecaudatus. The sequence goes on along the minus strand of NW_027457634.1, from coordinate 611,588 downwards.
TTGCCCCTGCCCTTGCCCCTAAACACTTGCCCCTTCCCCTGCCACTAAGCCCTTGCCCCCACCCTGCCCCTAAGCCCTAGTCTCTTCCCCTACCCCTAACCATTGCCCCTGCCTCTGCCCTTAAACCCTTCACAATGCCCCTGCCTCTAAGCCTTTGCCACTGCCCCTGTCCCTAAGCCCTTGCCTTTGCCCCTAAGTCCTGGCCCTTGCCCCTAAGCCCTTCCCTTGCCCCTAAGCCCTTCCCAGTGCCCCTAAGCCCTTGTCTCTGCCCCTACTCCTAAGCCCCTGCCCCTGCCCCTAATCCCTTGCTCCTGCCCAGCCCCTAAACCCTTGCAGCTGCCCCTAAGCCTTGCCCCTGACCCTGCCCCTAAGCCCTAGCCCTTGCCCCTACACCTAAGACCCTGCCCCTGCCCCTGCCCCTAAGCCACTGCCCCTGTCCCTGCTCCTAAGCCCCTGCCCCTTCCCCTGCCCCTAAGCCCCTTTCTCTGCCCCTAAGCGTTTGTCCCTGCACCTGCAGCTAAGCCCCTGCCCTTCCCCCTGCCCCTATACCCTTGCCCTTGCCCCTGTCCCTAAGCCCTTGCCCTTCCCCTGCTCCTAAGGCCTTGCCCCAGTCCCTGCCCCTAAGCCCTTGCCTATGCCCCAGCCCCTAAGCCCTTGCCCCTGCCCATGCCCCTAAGCACTTGCCCCTGCCCATGCCCATAAAGCCTTGCCACTAAACCCTTGCCCCTGCACCTGCCCCTAAACTCTTGCCCCTAAACCCTTGCTCTTGCACCTGCCCCTACACCCTTGCTCCTAAGACCTTGCCCTTGCCTTAAGCCCTAACCCTTGCCCCTTAGCCTTTGACATTGCCCCTAAGGCCTTGCCCTTTCCCTAAGAACTTGCCCTTGCCCTAAGCCCTTGCCCTTGACCCTAAGCCCTTGTGCTTGCCCCTAAGCTCTCGCCCTAGCCCCTAAGCTCTTGCCCTTGCCCCTAAGCCCTTGATCTTGCCATTAAGCCCTTGCCCTTGCCCCTAACCCCTTGCCCTTGTCCCTAAGCTCTTTCCCTTGCCGCTAAGCACTTGCTCTTGCCCCAAGCCCTTGCTCTTGCCCTTGTCCCTGAGCTATTGCCCTTGCCCCTAAGCCCTTGCCTTCCCCTAAGCCCTTGCCCTTGCCCCTAAGCCCTTCCCTTGCCCCTAAGCCCTTTCCCTTGCCCTTAGCCCTTGTCCTTGCCCCTAAGCCCTTGCCCTTGCCCCTAAGCCCTTGTCCCTGCTCCTGCACCTAAGCCCCTGCCCTTGCCCCTGCCCCTATACCCTTACATCTGCCCCTAAGCCCTTGCCCCTGCCCCTGCCTCTAATCCCTTGCCCCTGCCCCTGCCCCTGCCCCTAAGCCCTTATGCCTGCCCAGCGCCTAAGCCCTTGCCCCTGCCCCGGCCTCTCATCCCTTACCCCTGTCACTGCCCCTAATCCCTTCCCAGTGACCCTGCCCCTAAGCGCTTGCACCTGCCCCTGCCCCTAAGCCCTTGCCCCTGCCCCTAAACCATTGCCCCTGCCCCTGCCACTAAGCCCTTGCCCCCACCCTGCCCCTAAGCACTAGCCCCTGCCCCTACCCCTGCCCCTAAATCATTTCTCCTGCCCCTGCCCCCAAGCCCTTGACTTTGCCCCTGCCCCTAAACCATTGCCCCTGCCCCTGCCACTAAGCGCTTGCCCCCACCCTGCCCCTAAGCACTAGCCCCTGCCCCTACCCCTGCCCCTAAATCATTTCTCCTGCCCCTGCCCCCAAGCCCTTGACTTTGCCCCTACCCCTAAACCCTTGCCTCTGCCCCTGCCCCTAAGGTATTGCCCCTGCCCCTGCCCCTAAGCCCTTGCCCCTGTCCCTGCCACTAAGCCCTTGCCTCTGCCCCTGCCCATAATCCCTTGCCCCTTCCCCTGCCCCAAATCCCTTGCCCTTCCCTTGCCCCTAAGCCCCTGCCTCTGCCTCTAAACCCTTGCCCCAGTCCCTGCCCCTAAGCCCTTGCCCCTGCCCCTGCCCCTAAGCCCTTGCCCCTGCCTCTACCCCTAATCCCTTGCTCCTGCCCCTGCCCCTAAGCCCCTGCCCCTGCCCCTAAACCCTTGCTCCTGCCCCTGCCCATAAAGCCTTGCCCCTAAACCCTTGTCCCTGCACCTGCCCCTAAACTCTTGCCCCTAAACCCTTGCCCTTGACCCTGCTCTTAATCCCTTGCCCCTAAGTCCTTACGCTTGCCTTATGCCCTTGCCCTTGCCCGTTATCCTTGCCATTGCCCCTAAGGCCTAGCCCTTGCCCCTTAGACCTTACCCTTGCCCCAAGCCCTTGCTCTTGCCCTTGTCCCTAAACTCTTTCCCTTGCCCCTAAGCCCTTGCCTTTGCCACTAAGTCCTTGCCCCTAAGCCCGTGCCCTTGCCCCTAAGCCCTTGCCCTTGCCTCTAAGCCCTTGTCTCTGCCCCTACTCCTAAGCCCCTGCCCCTGCCCCTGCCCCTATACCCTTGCCTCTGCCCCTAAGCCCTTGCCCCTGCCCGTGCCCCAAAGCCCTTGCCCTTCCCCTGCCCCTAAGCCCTTGCCCCGGCCCCGGCCCTTAAACCCTTGCCCCTGCCCCTTCCCTTAAGCCCTTGCCTCTGCCTCTGCCCCTAAACTCTTGCCCCTGCCCCTGCCACTAAGCCGTGGCCCACCCTGCCTCTAAGCCCTAGCCCCTGCCCCTACCCCTAAGCCATTGCCGCTGCCTCTGCCCTTAAGCCCCTTCCCATGCCCCTGCCCCGAAACCCTTGCCCGTTCCACTGCCCCTAAGCCCTTTCCCCTGCCCCTGCCACAAAGCCCTTGCCCCTGCCCCTGCCCCTGCGCCCTTGCCTCTGCCACTAAGCCCTTGCCCCTCCCCTAAACGCATGCCCCTGCCCTTGCCACTAAACCCTTGCCCATAAATCCTGGCCCCTGCCCCTAAGCCCCTTCCCCTGCCCCTGCCCCCAAACCCTTGCCTCTTCCCCTGCCCCTAAGCCCTTGCCCCTGCCCCTGCCTCTAAGCCCTTGCCCCTGCCCCTGCTCCCATGCCCTTGCCCATGCCCCTGCCCCTAAGCCTTTGCCTCTGCCACTGTCCCTAAGCCCTTGCCCCTGCCCCTGCCCCGAAGCCCTTTCCCCTGCTCCTGCCCCTAAATCCTTTCCCCTGCCCCTGCCCCTAAGCCATTGCCACTGCCACTAAGCCCTTGCCCCTCCCCTAAACCCTTGCCCCTCCCTTTGCCCCTAAACCCTTGCCCCTAAGCCCTTGCCCCTGCCCCTGCCCCTAAACGCATGCCCCTAAAATTTTGCACTTGCCCCTGCCCTAAACCCTTGCCCCTAAGCCCTTGCCTCTGCCCCTGATCCTAAACCATTGCCCCTACCCCTGCTCCTAAGCCCTTGCCCTTGCCCCTGCCCCTAAGCCCTAGACCCTGACCCTGCACCCATGTCCCTGCACCTGCCACTAAGCCCTTGCCCCCACCCTGCCACTAAGCCCTTCCCCTGCCCCTGCTCCTAAGCCTTTGCCCCTTCCCCTGCCCCTAAGCCCTAGCACCTGCGCCTAAGACTTTGCCCCTGCCCCTGCCCCTGCCCCTAAGCCTTTGCCCCTGCCCCTAAGCCCCTGCCCCTGCCCCTGCACCCATATCCCTGCACCTGCCACTAAGCCCTTGCCCCCACCCTGCCACTAAGCCCTTCCCCTGCCCCTGCTCCTAAGCCTTTGCCCCTTCCCCTGCCCCTAAGCCCTAGCCCCTGCCCCTAAGACTTTGCCCCTGCCCCTGACCCTGCCCCTAAACTCTTCCTCCTGCCCCTGCCCCTAAGCCCTTGCCCCTGCCCCTGTGCCTTAGCCCTTGCCCCTGGCCCTACCCCTAAGCCTTTGCCCCTGCCACTGCCCCTAAGCCTTTTTCCCTGCCACTAAGCCCTTGCCTCTCCCCTAAACCCTTGCCCCTGACCCTGCCCCTAAACCATTGCCCCTAAACCCTTGCCCTTGCCTTTGCCCCTAAACCCTTGCCCCTAAGCCACTGCCCTTGCCCCTAAGTCCTTGACCTTGCCTTAAGCCCTTTCCCTTGCCCTTAAGCCCTTGCCCTTGCACCTAAATCCTTTCCCTTGCCCCTAAACCCGTGTTCTTGACCCTAAGCCCTTGCCCTTTCCCCTACGCCCTTGCCCTTGACCCTAAGCCCTTGCCCTTGCCGCAAAGCCCTTACCCTTGCCCCTAAGCCTTTCCTTTGCCCCTAAGCCCTTGCCCTTTCCCCTAAGCCCTTGCCCTTGCCCCTAAGCCCTTTCCCTTGCTATAAGGCCTTGCGCTTGCCCCTAAGCCCTTGCCCCTGCCCCTAAGCCCTTTCCCTTGCTATAAGCCCTTGCGCTTGCCCCTAAGCCCTTGCCCCTGCCCCTAAGCCCTTGCCCCTGCCCTGCTCCTAAGCCCTTGCCCTTGCCCCTAAGTCTTGCCCCTGCCCCTGCCCCTAATCCCTTGCCCCTGCCCCTGCCCCTAAACCCTTGCCCCTGACCCTGCCCCTAAACCATTGCCCCTAAACCCTTGCCCTTGCCTCTGCCCCTAAACCCTTGCCCCTAAGCCACTACCCTTGCCCCTAAGTCCTTGACCTTGCCTTAAGCCCTTTCCCTTGCCCTAAGCCCTTGCCCCTGCCACTAAGCTCATGCACCTGTCACTGCCCCAGAGCCCTTGCCCCTGCCCCTGCCCCGAAGACATTGCCCCTGCCCCGAAGACATTGCCCCTGCCCGTGCCCCTATGAAATTGCCCCTGCCTTACCGCTAAGCCCTTCCTGCCCCTGCCGCTGCCCCTAAGCTCTTGCCACTGCCCCTGCCCCTAAGTCCTTGCCACTGCCCCTAAGGCATTGCCCATAAACCCTTGCCCCTAAAACCTTGACCTTGCCCCTAATCCCTGGCCCCTTCCCTAAGCCCTTGTTCTTGCCCCTAAGCCCTTGCCCTTGCCCCTAAGCCCTTTCCCCTGCCCCTTATTCCTTGCCCCTGCCCCTAAGCTCTTTCCCCTGGCCCTGCCCCTAAGCCCATGCCCCTGTCACTGCCGCAGAGCCATTGTCCCTGGCCTGCCCCTAAGCCCTTGCCCCTGCCCCTGCCCCGAAGACATTGCCCCTGCCCCTAAGAACTTGCCCCTACCGCTTCCCCTAAACCCTTGCCCCTTCCCCTGCCACTAAGCCCTTGACCTTGCCCCTGCCCCTAAATCCTTGCCCCTGCCCATAAGTCATTGCCCCTGCCGCAGCCCCTAAGCACTTGCCCTTGCCCTAAGCCCTTGCCCCTGCCACTAAGCCCTTGCCCCCACCCTGCCACTAAGCCCTTTCCGTGCCCCTGCTCCTAAGCCTTTGCCCCTTCCCCTGCCCCTAAGCCCTAGCCCCTGTCCCTAAGAATTTGCCACTGCCACTGCCCCTACCCCGAAACTCTTCCTCCTGCCCCTGCCCCTAAGCCCTTGCCCCTGCCCCTGCGCCTTAGCCCTTGCCCCTGGCCCTACCCCTAAGCCTTTGCCCCTGCCACTGCCCCTAAGCCCTTTTCCCTGCCACTAAGCCCTTGCCCCTCCCCTAAACCCTTGCCCCTGCCCCTGCCCCTAAACCATTGCCCCTAAACCCTTGCCCTTGCCTCTGCCCCTAAACCCTTGCCCCTAAGCCACTGCCCTTGCCCCTAAGTCCTTGACCTTGCCTTAAGCCCTTTCCCTTGCCCTTAAGCCCTTGCCCTTGCACCTAAATCCTTTCCCTTGCCCCTAAACCCGTGCTCTTGACCCTAAGCCCTTGCTCTTTCCCCTAAGCCCTTGCCCTTGCCCCTAAGCCCTTGCCCTTGCCCCTAAGCCCTTACCCTTGCCCCTAAGCCTTTCCTTTGCCCCTAAGCCCTTGCCCTTTCCCCTAAGCCCTTGCCCTTGCCCCTAAGCCCTTGCCCTTGCTATAAGCCTTTGCGCTTGCCCCTAAGCCCTTGCCCCTGCTCCTAAGCCCTTGCCCTTGCCCCTAAGACTTGCCCTTGCCCCTGCCCCTAATCCCTTGCCCCTGCCCCTGCCCCTACACCCTTGGCCCAGACCCTGCCCCTAAACCATTGCCCCTAAACCCTTACCCTTGCCTCTGCCCCTAAACCCTTGCCCCTAAGCCACTGCCCTTGCCCCCAAGTCCTTGACCTTGCCTTAAGCCCTTTCCCTTGCCCTAAGCCCTTGCCCCTGCCACTAAGCTCATGCACCTGTCACTGCCCCAGAGCCATTGCCCCTGCCCCTGCCTCTAAGCCCTTGCCCCAGACCTGCCCCGAAGCCTTTGCCCCTGCCCGTGCCCCTATGAACTTGCCCCTGCCTTACCGCTAAGCCCTTCCTGCCCCTGCCGCTGCCCCTAAGCTCTTTCCACTGCCCCTGTCCCTAAGCCTTTGCCACTGCCCCTAACCCCTTGCCCCTGTCCCTGCCACTGCCCCTAAGCCCTTGCTCCTGCCCCTAAGCCCTTGCCCCTGTCCCTGCCCCTAAGCCCTTGCCCTTGCACCTGTCGCTAAGCTCTGCCTCTGCCCCTGCCCCTAAGCCCTTACCTTTGGCCCTGTCCAATCCCTTGCCCCTTCCCCAGCCCCTAAGCCCTTGCCCCGGCCCCTGCCCCTTAACCCTTTCCCCTGTCCCTAAAACCTTGCCCCTAAACCCTTGCCCTTGCCCTTGCCCCCAAGCCTTTCCTTTGCACCTAAGCCCTTGCCCTTGCCGCTAAGCCCTTGCCATTTCCCCTAACCCCTTGCTCTTCCAGAGGCCCTTGCCCCTAAGCCCTTGCCCTTGCCCCTAAGCCCTTGTCCTTGCCCCTAAGTACTTGCGCTTGCGCCTAAGCCCTTGCCCTAGCCCTTAAGCCCTTGCCCCTAAGCCTTTGCCATTGCCCCTAAACACTTGCCCTTGCCCCTAAGTCCTTGCCCTTGCCCCTAATCCCTTGCCCTTGCCATAAGCCCTTGCGCTTGCCCCTAAGCCCTTGACCCTGTCCCTAAGCACTTACCCCTACCCCTGCCCCTAAGCCCTTGCCCTTACCCCTGCCCCTAAGCCCTTGCCTCTGCCACTGCCCCTAAGCACTTGCCCTTGCCCTAACCCCTTGCCCCTGCCTCTAAGCCCTTGTCCCTGACCCTGCCCCGAAGCCATTGCCCCTGCCCGTGCCCCTATGAAATTGCCCCTGCCTTACCGCTAAGCCCTTCCTGCCCCTGCCGCTGCACCTAAGCTCTTACCACTGCCCCTGCCCCTAAGTCCTTGCCACTGCCCCTAAGCCCTGGCCCCTGTCCCTGCCACTGCCCCTAAGCCCTTGCGCCTGTCCCTAAGCCCTTGCCCCTGCCCCTAAGCCCTTGCCCGTGCTCCTGCCCGTAAACCCTTGCCCCTAAGAACTTGCCCTTGCCCCTAAGCCCTTGCCCTTGCCACTAAGCCCTTGCCCTTGCACCTGTCGCTAAGCCCTGGCTCTGCCCCTGCCCCTAAGCCCTTACCTTTGCCCCAGTCCAATCCCTTGCCCCTTCCCCAGCCCCTAAGCCCTTGCCCCGGCCCTGCCCCTTAACCTTTTCCCCTGTCCCTAAAACCTTGCCCGTAAACCTTTGCCCTTGCCCTTGCCCCAAAGCCTTTCCTTTGCACCTAAACCCTTGCCCTTGCCGCTAAGCTCTTGCCATTTCCCCTAACCCCTTGCCATTCCAGAAGCCCTTGCCCCTAAGCCCTTGTCCTTGCCGCAAGTACTTGCCCTTGCCCCTAAGCCTTTGCCATTGCCCCTAAGCACTTGCCCTTGCCCCTAAGTCCTTGCCCTTGCCCCTAATCCCTTGCCCTTGCCATAAGCCCTTGCACTTGCCCCAAACCCTTGCCCCTGCCCCTAAGCCCTTGCCCCTGCCCCTGCCCCTAAGCCCTTGCCCGTACCCCTGCCCCTAAGCCCTTGCCCCTCCCGCTGCCCCTAAGCACTTGCCCTTGCCCTAAGCCCTTGCCTCTGCCTCTAAGCCCTTGCCCCTCACCCTGCCCCGAATCCATTGCCCTGCCCGTGCCCCAATGAAATTGCCCCTGCCTTACCGCTAAGCCCTTCCAGCCCCTGCCGCTGCTCCTAAGCTCTTGCCACTACCCCTGCCCCTAAGTCCTTGCCACTGCCCCTAAGCCCTTGCGCCTGTCCCTAAGCCCTTGCCCCTGCCCCTAAGCTCTTGCCCGTGCTCCTGCCCGTAAACCCTTGCCCCTAAGAACTTGCCCTTGCCGCTAAGACATTGCCCTTGCCCCTAAGCCCTTGCCCTTGCCCCTAAGCCCTTGCCCTTGCCCCTAAGCCCTTGCGCTTGCCCCTAAGCTCTTGCCCTAGCCCCTAAGCCCTTGCCCTTGCCCGTAAACTATTGCCCTTGCCCCTAAGCCCTTGTCCTTGCCGCTAATCCCTTGCCCTTGCCCCAATCCCTTGCATTTAACCTTGTCCCTAAGCCTTGCCTTTGCCCCTAAGCCCTTGCCCTTGCCATAAGCCCTTGCGCTTGCCCCTAAGCCCTTGCCCTTGCCCCTAAGACTTGCCTCTACCCCAGCCCCTAATCCCTTGCCCCTGCCCCTGCCCCTAAGCTTTTGCCCCTGCCCCTAAGCCCCTGCCCCTGCCCCTGCACCCATGTCCCTGCACCTGCCACTAAGCCCTTGCCCCCACCCTGCCACTAAGCCCTTCCTCTGCCCCTGCTTCTAAGCCTTTTCCCCTTCCCCTGCCCCTAAGCCCTAGCCCCTGCCCCTAAGACTTTGCCCCTTCCCCTGCCCCTGCCCCTCAACTCTTGCTCCTGCCCCTGCCCCTAAGCCCTTGCCCCTACCCCTGCGCCTTAGCCCTTGCCCCTGGCCCTACCCCTAAGCCTTTGCCACTGCCACTGCCCCTAAGCCCTTTTCCCTGCCACTAAGCCCTTGCCCCTCCCCTAAACCCTTGCCCCTGCCCCTGCCCCTAAACCATTGCCCCCAAACCCTTGCCCTTGCCTCTGCCCCTAAACCCTTGCCTCTAAGCCACTGCCCTTGCCCCTAAGTCCTTGACCTTGCCTTAAGCCCTTTCCCTTGCCCTTAAGCCCTTGCCCTTGCACCTAAATCCTTTCCCTTGCCCGTAAAACCGTGCTCTTGACCCTAAGCCTTTGCCCTTTCCCCTACGCCCTTGCCCTTTCCCCTAAGCCCTTGCCCTTGCCCATAAGCCCTTACCCTTGCCCATAAGCCTTTCCTTTGCCCCTAAGCCCTTGCTCTTTCCCCTAAGCCCTTGCCCTTGCCCCTAAGCCCTTGCCCTTGCTATAAGCCCTTGCGCTTGCCCCTAAGCCCTTGCCCCTGCCCCTAATCCCTTGCCCCTGCCCTGCTCCTAAGCCCTTGCCCTTGCCCCTAAGACTTGCCCCTGCCCCTGCCCCTAATCCCTTGCCCCTGCCCCTGCCCCTAAACCCTTGCCCCTGCCCCTGCCCCTAAACCATTGCCCCTAAACCCTTGCCCTTGCCTCTGCCCCTAAACCCTTGCCCCTAAGCCACTGCCCTTGCCCCTATGTCCTTGACCTTGCCTTAAGCCCTTTCCCTTGCCCTAAGCCCTTGCCCCTGCCACTAAGCCCATGCACCTGTCACTGCCCCAGAGCCATTGCCCCTGCCCCTGCCTCTAAGCCCTTGCCCCTGACCCTGCCCCGAAGCAATTGCCCGTGCCCGTGCCCCTATGAAATTGCCCCTGCCTTACCGCTAAGCCTTTCCTGCCCCTGCCGCTGCCCCTAAGCTCTTGCCACAGCCCCTGCCCCTAAGTCCTTGCCACTGCCCCTAAGTCCTTGCCACTGCCCCTATGCCCTTGCGCCTGTCCCTAAGCCCTTGCCCCTGCCCCTAAGCCCTTGCCCGTGCTCCTGCCCGTAAACCCTTGCCCCTAAGAACTTGCCCTTGCCGCTAAGACATTGCCCTTGCCCCTAAGCCCTTGCCCTTGCCCCTAAGCCCTTGCCCTTGCCCCTAAGCCCTTGCGCTTGCCCCTAAGCTCTTGCCCTAGCCCCTAAGCCCTTGCCCTTGCCCGTAAACTATTGCCCTTGCCCCTAAGCCCTTGTCCTTGCCGCTAATCCCTTGCCCTTGCCCCAAACCCTTGCATTTAACCTTGTCCCTAAGCCTTGCCTTTGCCCCTAAGCCCTTGCCCTTGCCATAAGCCCTTGCGCTTGCCCCTAAGCCCTTGCCCTTGCCCCTAAGACTTGCCCCTACCCCAGCCCCTAATCCCTTGCCCCTGCCCCTGCCCCTAAGCCTTTACCCCTGCCCCTAAGCCCCTGCCCCTGCCCCTGCACCCCTGTCCCTGCACCTGCCACTATGCCCTTGCCCCCACCCTGCCACTAAGCCCTTCCCCTGCCCCTGCTCCTAAGCCTTTGCCCCTTCCCCTGCCCCTAAGTCCTTGCCCCTGCCGCTGCCCCTAAGCACTTGCCCTTGCCCTAAGCCCTTGCCTCTGCCTCTAAGCCCTTGCCCCTCACCCTGCCCCGAATCCATTGCCCTGCCCGTGCCCCAATGAAATTGCCCCTGCCTTACCGCTAAGCCCTTCCAGCCCCTGCCGCTGCTCCTAAGCTCTTGCCACTACCCCTGCCCCTAAGTCCTTGCCACTGCCCCTAAGCCCTTGCGCCTGTCCCTAAGCCCTTGCCCCTGCCCCTAAGCTCTTGCCCGTGCTCCTGCCCGTAAACCCTTGCCCCTAAGAACTTGCCCTTGCCGCTAAGACATTGCCCTTGCCCCTAAGCCCTTGCCCTTGCCCCTAAGCCCTTGCCCTTGCCCCTAAGCCCTTGCGCTTGCCCCTAAGCTCTTGCCCTAGCCCCTAAGCCCTTGCCCTTGCCCGTAAACTATTGCCCTTGCCCCTAAGCCCTTGTCCTTGCCGCTAATCCCTTGCCCTTGCCCCAATCCCTTGCATTTAACCTTGTCCCTAAGCCTTGCCTTTGCCCCTAAGCCCTTGCCCTTGCCATAAGCCCTTGCGCTTGCCCCTAAGCCCTTGCCCTTGCCCCTAAGACTTGCCTCTACCCCAGCCCCTAATCCCTTGCCCCTGCCCCTGCCCCTAAGCTTTTGCCCCTGCCCCAAAGCCCCTGCCCCTGCCCCTGCACCCATGTCCCTGCACCTGCCACTAAGCCCTTGCCCCCACCCTGCCACTAAGCCCTTCCTCTGCCCCTGCTTCTAAGCCTTTTCCCCTTCCCCTGCCCCTAAGCCCTAGCCCCTGCCCCTAAGACTTTGCCCCTTCCCCTGCCCCTGCCCCTCAACTCTTGCTCCTGCCCCTGCCCCTAAGCCCTTGCCCCTACCCCTGCGCCTTAGCCCTTGCCCCTGGCCCTACCCCTAAGCCTTTGCCACTGCCACTGCCCCTAAGCCCTTTTCCCTGCCACTAAGCCCTTGCCCCTCCCCTAAACCCTTGCCCCTGCCCCTGCCCCTAAACCATTGCCCCCAAACCCTTGCCCTTGCCTCTGCCCCTAAACCCTTGCCTCTAAGCCACTGCCCTTGCCCCTAAGTCCTTGACCTTGCCTTAAGCCCTTTCCCTTGCCCTTAAGCCCTTGCCCTTGCACCTAAATCCTTTCCCTTGCCCCTAAAACCGTGCTCTTGACCCTAAGCCTTTGCCCTTTCCCCTACGCCCTTGCCCTTTCCCCTAAGCCCTTGCCCTTGCCCATAAGCCCTTACCCTTGCCCATAAGCCTTTCCTTTGCCCCTAAGCCCTTGCCCTTTCCCCTAAGCCCTTGCCCTTGCCCCTAAGCC